>NW_024396676.1:0-29734 GCF_004115215.2 Ornithorhynchus anatinus | reverse complement strand
CTCTAGACTGTGAGCTCATTGTGGGCAGGGAATGTGTCTGTTTATTTTTATATTGTACTTTCCCAAGTGCTTATTACAATGCTTTGCACACATTAGGTGCTCAACAAATACGATTGAATGAGTGCTGATTCTGTGGCTCCAGCTATCTGTGGCTTCAACTGAGGTCTGTGGCTCTGGTGAGATGAGGGTTCAACCAGAGGCTGTGGTTCCATTCAACTGGGGGTTTGGCTGGGGGCTGTGGATTCGACTGGGGGCTGTGGATTCGACTGGGATATGAGAAGCAGCGTGGCTCAGTGGAAAGAGCACGGGCTTTGGAGTCAGGGCTCATGAGTTCGAATCCCAGCTCTGCCACTTGTCGGCTGTGTGACTGTGGGCAAGTCACTTAACTTCTCTGTGCCTCAGTTCCCTCATCTGTAAAATGGGGATTAAGACTGTGAGCCCCACGTGGGACAACCTGATTCCCCTATGTCTACCCCAGCGCTTAGAACAGTGCTCGGCACACAGTAAGCGCTTAACAAATACCAACATTATATGTGGCTTCAGCTCCCTGGGGATTTTGGCTTTCACGTTCCAGGGCCTCCCTCAGCCTGGGGTGCTAAGCTGCAGATCCTTGTTCCCTGCATTAATCTAGCACTGCCTTTAATTAATTAGTTAATTAATTATGGTATTTGTTAAGCACTTACCATATATCAAGCACTGCTCTGAGCACTGGGATAAATGCAAGTTAATCAGATCGGATGCAGTCCCCGACCCACATGGGGCTCAGAGTTCTAAGTAGAAGGGAAAATAGGTGTTTTAATCCCCATTTAATAGATAAGGAAATTGAGGCCCAGAGAAGTGAAGTGACTAGCCCAAGATCACATAGCAAGCAATTGGCAGAGCCGGGATCTCTGACCAGTCCCGTGCTCTTTCCACTAGACCAGGGAGGGAGTTGGGGGAGGTGGTGAGTGTGAGTGTGGGGTGTGTGGCAGGTAGGATCAGATGAAGCAGCACAGACGTGCCTTGGCTTCTCTCCCCCTCCAAGGCTGCCCATGCAGAGCCTAGGCCCCTCTTGCAGGGGCTTTGAGTGATAACCACTCTCTACTCAGAGTCTCTATGTCTCATGGGCCTGGTTTTCCTTGCCCCTTCGCTCTGCTATAAATGGCCATGCAAGGGTCCTGGGCCATGGTCAGGCTGAGGGAATGGGCATGGGGAAGACACAGGTAGGATAAGGGCAATGGGAGCATGAGATGGGACAAACTTGACTCCTCCTGACCATCATCTGACTGAGTCCAGAGTCCTCAACCCATGTGTGCTCTTTGAGATGAGTCATGGCCCAGGGTGGGGAACGGGGAGGGCGGTATGTGTGTGGGAGGGAGCAGCTGGCAGTTATCGGGCCAGTTAGACATGGAACCATGAATCTGGACTGTCTCCCAAGGCGTGACAGGTTCCACTGCTCCAGATATGTTATCTAAAGCCAAGCCAGTGGACAATCTCCAGCCTCTCCCTGAATGGATGCTGGATGTCCTTCCCCCACCTCCTGAGGTCTGGGCAGCAACTGTGAGTTCTGTTGACTCAACTTTGAGCATCTGGAGTGAAGGGGAGCCCACACCCTCATGCTTCATCAAGTCAATATGGACCAGGCTGGAGTAGCCTCTGACACCCCAGGAGCAGGGAGCAGGAAGCAGGGAGCAGAGAGCCCCCATGGCCCCAGCATTGAGCCCTGAGCACTGAAGCCAGCCCTGATTCCCAGCTCCCTCAGGTTCTGGTACCAGCTCTCTTCAGAGGAGATCCTGTCCACCCTGTTCTCCTCTGCCTACCCAGGGCTCCATGGCCATGACTGGCTGCCGGGGACTTCAGCCCAGGCCTCTGCACCTGCAACTGTCTGAGTGAAAGATGCCAGAGTGTTCCAGAGCCACCGATCAGAGAGGAAACAATGGGCCAGATGCCAGATGTTGCTCACTCCAGAGCCATGAGGACTGCACCGCCCCCGGTTCACTGCTGCCTGACTCTTCAGACTGAACTTACACACTCCTCCTCTTCTTCCCCACCTCCTTCCCCGACATCTATGCCATTTCCTTTAGCCCCAACACTGTCCCCCAGAGACTCTGTCCACAAGAGTTGCTGCTGGCTCCTCTAGTATGTGAGGGATGTGTGTGTGTGTGTGTGTGTTCGCGTATGCATGCCTGTTTTTGTAAGGGTGAGACAGAATGGGGAAGAGGAAAGGCAGAGTGGGGAAGAGGAAAGGCATCTAAGAAACGTGGAGGAGACTGTTTCTGGGGCTCCAGGTGGGATTTCTGCTTCTTGCGACCAACTGCGGGGCCAGAGTGAGGACTGGGGCCTTTAGTTCTCAAGAAGGACTGAGCCCTCCCACGGTTTGGCTTGCAGAGCTCCCTGCTAGGTCCTGCACTCTAGGACCCAACCTCTGTCAGAATGGGGGCTGCCAGAGCAAGGGGATCCAGTGAAGGAGTAGGGCAGAGTGTGAGTTGTGTGTGTGTGTGTGTGTGTGTGTGTGTGTATGTGTGTGTTAGTGGCCCCTTGATGCCTCCAGGAAGACCAGAGCAGCTAGGGAGAGGGGTGGGCTCCCAGACCCTCCAGCAAGACACTATATGCCACACTCTTCCAGTGCTGAAAATAAACCGGAAGTCAGCTCTGGTCCAGCAGATGACTCACCCACAAGGGGAGTGGCTAAGGGAAATAGAGCAGTGGGTTTAGGGGGCACCCAGGACCCCCTGGAATGGAGGCAGGAACAATTTCCAATCTGAATCCAGTTTGAGATTCCATTTGTATCAATATACCAAACAGTTCTATCTCCATACTTTGTAGTACCAAGGGCGTCACAGGTGGCCGTCAAAACCTTTAACCAAGTCAGTATGTTTACAAGTTCACAGACACATCCCAGGTTACAACCATCCCACAATGTAACCACCCCAGGGGTACCACCTGTAATGCCGTAACACCCAACAGCCCAACGTTTTGGCCAAGGGCTAGGTGAGTGAATCCCACCCCTCCCTGTCTCCACATGGGCGGCGATTAAGCAATGAGCCACAAATGGATCTCGGAGGAAATTCTGCACCGTGTGGGGCTGATTTACAAACCATTAAACAGATGCCTGAGCAGAGAATCAAAGAAATGGTTGAATGGGGAAGGCCACATAATTTAAATACGGATAATGCAAATATTGATGAGTGATTTGTACCACGTTCATAGGGCTCATTGACTAACAAGGACCTCATCCAATTTCGACATGCAGATGGATCATCGCCAGATGCTGAAACAGATGAGGAAGTTTATTTTCTCTATCACCAGCCAAGATCTTGGGCCAGTTTTCATAAAAGTGACCAAATTAAGGAGATGGTTGGCAAGGAAGACACTTACGGAGAGGGGTGCTTTGTGGCTTAGTGTAAAGAGCATGGGCTTGGGAGTCAGAAGTCATGGGTTTTAATCTCGGCTCTGCCATTTATCAGCTGTGTGATGTTGGGCAAGTCACTTAACTTCTCTGTGCCTCAGTTACCTCATCTGTAAAATGGGGATTAAAACTGAGAGCCCCACGTGGGACAACCTGATTACCTTGTATCTACCCCAGTGCTTAAAACAGTGCTTGGCACTTAACAAATATCATCATTTATAAGCATTTAGCACAGTGCTCTGCACACAGTAAGCACTCAATAAATATGATTGAATGAATGAATCCACCTGCTACAAGGTGCTTTAGGGAGAAAATCACCTTCACTCAACTTGGAAAACCATGGCTACAGTCAGCAGAATAAGCTTGCACTTCTTACCTCCGGCAAAGACTCATTCACACATTGCAATTCCTCATTCTGTTAATACCAGCCCAAGTTCCTGGCATTGCCTGGGAAAGATTTATTTGTTTATGTCACTCCCAGATCTCAGCCTTCTCCCTAGATTGGGGGCAAGAGCGTCCCACCCCATGGGAGCAGGTCCTGGCCGAGTCTCTGTGGGAGGGAGGCAGGGCCAGCCCAAACATGCGGTCCCAGGGCCCCATGCATCCTGGAAGTCCTCTTCCAGGAGTTTCTCTTTCCCATTCCCCTCCACCCTGCCCATACCAAACTTCTTCCTCTCCCTTTCCCTCCCTCACCTCCCCTTTCATCTTTTTCTTCCTCCCTCTATTTCTCTCTGCTCTCCTCCTTCCTTTGCTCCCTCAATCCCTCCCTCTCCTCAACCTGGCCCCAGAGTTGGGGAATTGTCCACAGTTGGTTGTTTTTTTTTATGGTTGCCATGGAAATCCTCCCAGTGCACCCGTGTAGAGCTGGTACAAGTGGGAACCTGGACCTGGGTGTGCTACAGTTTTGCCTCTCACCTCACCGCTTCATCTTTTAGACTCCTCCCTCCAAATTGCTATTTAATTATTCACATATTTCCCCCAGCACATTTGGATGTAAAAAGTAGTGCATTCGGCTACTTTAGGAGGCAGGATTGTGAACCCCAAACTTGACATCTAAAGGCAATTGGGAAGTATGACTTTATTTTTCCCAAGCAAACTCCTCAAAAATATACTAGATTGTGATGCAATAATATTAATGATAATTAACTATAATTTTGGTATTTGTTAAGCATTTACTATTTGTCAAGCACTGTTCTAAGCACTGGGGAAGACACAGTCCCTGTCCCACAGGGGAATCACAGTTTAAGTAGGAAAGAGAACAGGTACTGAGTCCCCATTTTACAGATGAGGAAACTGAGGCCCAGAGAAGTTAAGTAATTTGCCTAAGGTCACACAGAAGCCAAGTGAAAAAGTCAGGAATAGAAGCCAGGTCCTCTGACCCCAGGCCCATGCTTTTCCACTAGGCTATGATGCTCCTAAAATATAAGATATACTTTGAAAATCTTTAATAAAGTTTAATAAAATTTGAATAATAGTTTGGATGTTTATCATCTGTATAGCATATAAAGGAATAAAGGAATTCCATGTTACTTTTCCTGACCTTAACCCTTTCCCCCTTGCAAATTTAACTCAAGGCACTAGACTTCTTTCCTTCTTTGGATCTCAAAACAAAATAATAATAAGGATATTTGTTCAGCATTTACCATGTGTCAAGCACTGTACTAAGTGCTGGGGTAGATATGCTATAAGCAGATTTGAGATGGCCCCTTTCTCACTGTGGGTTCCCAGCCTAAAGGGAAGGAAGGATAGATATTTTATTCCCATTTTTAGAGAAGAGGAAAGTGAGGCACAAAAACGTTAAGTGACTCACCCAAGATCACCCAGCAGGAGAGTTATTGAGCTGGGATTAATTAATTAATTCATTCAATAGTATTAATTGAGTGCTTACTATGTGCAGAGCACTGTACTAAGCGCTTGGAATGTACAATTTGGCAACAGATAGAGACAATCCCTGCCCAATAACAGGCTCACAGTCTAGAACCCAAGGTCTCCTGATGGGCCCATGCTTTTCCCATGAGGCCTCATTGCTTTTCAAAATCACAATCAAACTTAATGAACAGTAATCGCCTGGACTAGTTCGAAGTCCAGCATTGAACTGAAATAGTGAATTTTAGAAAGCAAAGCCTCATGGGTTTAATGGTAGAATTTCCTGAGTCCATCTCCCCTGCCCATATTGTAACACCATGTCAGCAGTGCCCATCCATCTGTTTGCCAGTCTGCTTGGGCATTGTGCTGAGGCAGAGTATGCTTGCAATGCAGTGATCATGGAGCACGCTGAGGGAGAGGGCAATGGGATGGGCAGCAGAAAGCTGTCATGAGCCATTTCCCAAGTCACCTACAGTTCGCCGGTTCTACCCTCCCAATATGAGGGCTTGGTCTCTCACAACAAAGAATGTTGATGACCAGAGAAGTGATAAAAGAGGGCTACATTGATTGGCGTTGCCCCACAAATTGGAGCACTGGTTGAGAAAGACACATTCTGGCTCAGGCAGGATGAAATGGAGAGGGTGGGTCTGGAGACTGGATGGGGTGGGTAGTATGGTAGACCCCACCTGCTTAGTGTCCTAAACCCAGCAAGAACCCTGAACAGAACTGGGTGAAAGCATTTAGGGAGTGTACAGTTTAGCCTATAAATCTAAGACTTATACCTGTTCTCCCTCCTACTTACACTGTGATTCCCCTGTGGGACAAGGACTGTATCTTCCCCACTGCTTAGAACAGTGCTTGCAGCGTGGCTCAGTAGAAAGAGCACGGGCTTGGGAGTTAGAGGTCATGGGTTCAAATCCGGTCTCTTCCACTTGCAGCTGTGTGACCGTGGGCAAGTCACTTCACTTCTCTGTGCCTCAGTTATCTCATCTGTAAAATGGGGATTAAGACTGTGAGCCTCACAAGGGACAACCTGATTAATAATAATGCTGGTATTTGTTAAGCACTTACTATGTGCAGAGCACTGTTCTAAGCTCTGGGGTAGATACAGGGTAATCAGGTTGTCCCTCGTGAGGCTCACAGTCTTCATCGCCATTTTACAGATGTGGTAACTGAGGCACAGAGAAGTGAAGTGACTTGCCCACAGTCACACAGTTGACAAGTGGCAGAGCGGGGATTCGAACCCATGACCTCTGACTCCCAAGCCCGTGCTCTTTCCACTGAGCCACGCTGCTTCTCATAACTACCCCAGTGCTTAGAACAATGCTCTGCACATAGAAAGCACTTAACAAATACCAACATTAGAGAAGCAGCGTGGTTCAGTGGAAAGATCCCGGGCTTGGGAGTCAGAGGTTATGGGTTCAAATCCCCGCTCTGCCACTTGTCAACTGTGTGACTGTGGGCAAGTCACTTCACTTCTCTGTGCCTCAGTTCCCTCATCTGTAAAATGGGGATTAAGACTGTGAGCTCCACGTGGGACAACCTGATTACCTTATATCTACCCCAGCGCTTAGAACAGTGTTTGCCACATAGTAAGCACTTAACAAATACCATTATTATTATTATGAGAAGCAGCGTAGCTCAGTGGAAAGAGCATGGGCTTGGGAATCAGTGGTCATGGGTTCTAATCAGGGCTCTGCCACTTAGCTGTGTGACTTTGGGCAAGTCATTTACCTTCTCTGCTCCTCAGTTACCTCATCTGTAAAATGGGGATTAAGATTGTGAGCCCCACATGGGACAACCTAATTACCTTGTATTTACCCAGTGCTTAGAACAGTGCTTGGCATATAGTAAGGGCTTAACAAATACCAAAATTATAGTTATCATTAATATAGATTAATTAATTATAGATTAATTCCTATAAGTCTGATGTCTCGGCTTGTTCTGTGGCAGCTGGTAGGGCCAACCCCCTGGAGATGGGCAGCACTGGGGCATCCGCTAAACCAAGAGGAACTAGGCTTTTGAGATCCACTCACCCTTCCGGCTGACCTCTCTGGTCTTTAGAATGGGGGCATTTCTTGGAGGATTTCATTAGATATGAAGCCATTATTATGTCAGTTAGAGAAGCAGCGTGGCTCAGTGGAAAGAGCACGGGCTTTGGAGTCAGGGCTCATGAGTTCGAATCCCAGCTCTGCCACTTGTCGGCTGTGTGACTGTGGGCAAGTCACTTAACTTCTCTGTGCCTCAGTTCCCTCATCTGTAAAATGGGGATTAAGACTGTGAGCCCCACGTGGGACAACCTGATTCCCCTATGTCTACCCCAGCGCTTAGAACAGTGCTCGGCACATAGTAAGCACTTAACAAATACCAACATTATTATTATTATTAGTTGTAAAATTTGAAGGTGTGACTAAATCTTATTCATTGTCTAGAAAGACATACTGAAGAGAGAGATATGCTGGGGAGAAACCAATGCTAGAGAAATGCTGGCTGGGCAGATCCACACTAAAGAGGTCATGGGTGGAGAGATCCTGGGGAGAGAGAGAGGCTTGTGTGGTCCACCCTCCCACACCTGAAACTGCTCCTCACATGCTTCCCTCGCCCAGACCCACTGAAGCAAATGGGGAGCTGGGGCCACCCTGGCTCCAGGCACAGGCACGGTGAACAAGGAGGGATGGTCTCCTCTGCCCAGCTGTTGGCACCAGTTCAAGAATCTGCCTTCTGGGTCTCGAAGGCTGAGCTCACCTCCAAAACACTTGGAACTAATATTTAAATCATTAAAGCCCTCTGAAGCATTTACTGACAGGGTACAGTCTTTGGGGGAATCTGGTGGGAATAGGCTTTCTGTACAGATTCCTCACGCTGTCAGCTTCCTGCACTGTCCTCTACCTCTGTCTGGCTCTGTCCACTGCTTGGGCCCTCACTGATTTTCCCAGAAGGTGAGGAGAGGCAGAGTGATCTGTGGGTTCAAGCAGCTGGGACCCCACACTGGCTCCACTTTATGCTGGTCAGGTGCCCTGGGCTACTCTGTTCCTTTCCTTCAGGGGTCAATGAAGAACTCTTGCTGTCCAATTCCCAGTTCCTAAGGACATTGAAAGGAGAATTAGTGAAAGTAGATTGCTTTGAGTCTGATTGATAGGATGCACTTGTGACCGGCTTCTTCACCTTGCCCCTGTTAGATCCGTTCTTTTAGTGCACAGGAGAAGGTGTGGATGTATGGGTGTGGGAGAGGATGGAGTTGGAACAGGGAATATATGAGCACAAACAAAAGCAATGGGGAGGTTAACCCATCTGTTGGAATCATCCATCTTTAATGTACACAGCCCATTAGAAGGAATGTGAAGACTTCACACCTCCCTGATCCCATCAACTGTGTTTCCGGGTTTAATCAGTGCAGTCACCTGTGGATTCAAGTTTGAGAAACACTGTCTTTGGGATCTAGGTGGCTGTAAAATATCTACATTCTGAAGGCATCAAATGCAAAAGGAAACCTGCCCTGGGTTTGGTTAATTTTCCTCTTCTAAGTAGGGAAAAAGGATTGGAAGGGAGATGGGAAGTGTTAATTGAGCAGCCCTCTGGGGGAAGAGGAGACAATCATCCAACAGCCACAAGCCCAGTGGTTCCAGCCCCATGGACCGCTGAACCCCCTTTAGCCCCAACCCAACCCCCTTTGGTTCTGAGTGAAATGGAGCAGGAGAGAAGTTCATTAAGAAACTTCCAGGATTAGGAATTTGCACAAACCAGCACTGGTTCTGCCCCTACAAACTTATTGCCTTGTGGCCCTATGCACTTGTAACCTTTGACCCTATGTTTCTCCCAGATGGCACTTTGATAGATTTAAGAGGAGGAGACCAGATGAGGTGGGGATGCCCCCCAGCCAAGGAAAGAGCCGATTCCCCAAATGAGACCGAGGAGGCTTTCAGCTGTGCCGTGAAACAGTCCCGATAGAGACCAACCCTATGCTGGAAGCTGCTTGTCTTTTGGGCTGGCCCCAGGTAGGGCAAGTCTCCTTGTTCCATTGTATCGTTGTCAAGGACCGTTCCAACAAGGTAAAGTAAAGAAGTCAAGTAAAAGTGCAAAATCACCTGCGGAGCCACCAGCTAGCTGGTTGGGTGTTCAGCTGATTTTTCTTCCCAGTCCATACGTCCGCTGGAAAGCAGGGAGAGAGGGGCACGTTCAACACTGGATCGACGGGCCCATCCCTCCCTCCGGCTGTGGCTTCCTGTCGAAGGGGGAGTTGACCAGTCTGGCCTAGACTGAGACTGGAGGAGGAGTTGGGAGACCGATACCCTTTTTGGTCAGGTTGTGGGGCTCTCAGGTTGTGTGTGGATGTGGGAGAATATCTGGGTAATGCAGGCCTCCAAAATACATCGGGACCTGATCCATCTAGGGAACTGGGGAAGCTGGGTGATTCTGGCCCAAAATATCTGGATAATTCAGGCCAAAGGGAGGGAAAGAGAGTGTCCCTGCTGGGGATGGATTGGTGTAATTATTCATGAGGATTGCAGACTTGGTTTCCCTCAACAACTTCTCCTTGGCTCATCTGACATTCATTGTATCTAGATGAGCAAGTTTCTTCTCCCTAAAACCCCAACTCTGGAGATGCTGGGAGCACTGGACTGCACAGCCCACCTGCCACCTGAGTGGACCTAGTCAGGGGTTTCCCCACGGTGGGCATCAGCAACCAAGTCCATTGGTTTAGGCCAAATAATCTTGTTTCTCCCACACAAGCCTCTTTGCATTAGTCTACTCTGCAGGGAGCCAAGACCTCCTGGGAGTTGGGGGTGTGTGTGTGATGTGTGTGTGTGTGTTGGGGGGCAGGGGCTTGAACAACCAAAGGCTTGTTTGGTTTTGGTCTCCCAACATGGGTTCTTGGGGGCCTTGGCTGATTGTCAGGGTTTAGGGGTGGAGTCCTGGGCCCCAGGGTATTTCTTAGAGGCGTTGGGGTCAGGGGCAGCATGGTTAGGGGAACAGACAGGTGGAAAGGATGATTCAGCAGAAAGCAGAACTGGCAAGAACCAATGCTGAAAGGGAGACGTGGGTAATGGTAAGGGTGAGTGGAACAGAGGTTGGGGGTGGGGGTGGGAACAGAGAGAGAAAGTGAACAAAATGGGTTTGCTGCAGTCAGGGAAATAACCTGACAGCCCCTGCATCCCCTGCTCCTTCACTGAGGGTCCCTGACAAGGTTGAGTCTGGAGGTGGCTGATGCTCTAGCCAGATGCCAGTGGACCCCATGTCCATAAGATGCCTCAGTCCCATGTTTGGGGAGGGAAATGCTGGGGCACCTTTCCTCCACCCTCTAGCCACTTGCTAGGTAAGAGTCTGTGAGAGATCCATGCTGGTTCACAGCCAAACTCTACTGGGCAACCCTAGTTCAATCAGTCAAACAATCCATCAAGCAATCAGTCAATGGTATTTATTGAGCACTTACTATGGCAAAGCACTGAACTAAGTGCTCTGGCAAGTTCAATAGAGTTAGCAGACATGATCCCTGCCACTTCCTGCTGCTACAACGTTGAGTGTTGGCCCAGAATTCATGCACACACACAAACATACTCATTATTATCATTACTATTATTGTATTTGTTAAGTGCTTACTATGTGTCAAGCACTGTTCTAAGCACTGGGGTAGATACAAGATAATCAGGTCAGGACATAGTTCCTGTTCCACAGTGGGCTCACAGTTATAAGTGGGAGGGACAACAGGCATCAAATCCAAATTTGCAGGTGAGGAAACAGAAACAAGCACACACTCACATGTGCACACACATACATACACACACACACTCTCACACTCTCTCTCTCTCTCTGATCTGGGGCCAGGACTGGGGAGTCTATGTCCCCATGTTCTGAAGTCCCTCCCACCCCTCATCTCCAATCTCCACCTCCCCACTCCCTGACCCAGTTGTGTGCTGGACAAGGAGGGCAAGAGGAAGACACGAAGCACCGATGACCCCAGCACCCTTTCCCCCTTGCACTTACGCTGCCACGCTTGAAAGTGAGAAAGCAAGCCAGTCCAAAGATGGGCTCATCAATTACCTTCGTCTAATCATGGCTGTGAGAAGGTAGTCCACCGCTGACTCGATGATCCTGGTGCCTAGCAAGTGCAGGATCTGGGGGAGGCCTTCGCTTGGTTCCTTTCCAGCATCGGGAGGTTTGTCATCTGCAAAGATAAGTGGCTGCTGCAGCAGGACTTTACGGGGGTAAGTCTTGGGGTGCACAGAGGGCCTCTTGGCTTTTGGGGCTGAGGTTTGGGCCCCCTGGCTCCTGGAGGAGCCCAAAGCTCAGGGGATGTGTCCAGGGCCTCAGCAAATCAGTGGGTTGGGCTTCTGCACTCTGAGCCTGTCCAGCCCTCATGCTAGATCCCCTGCTGGGAAGCTAGGGAAAGGAGAGGAGAAGGCAGGAGGTCCAGACCACCCAGCAGGTTTTGGACTGGTTCCACACATTGGCCAGGATCAGGTCCACAGTTTGCAGATCTAAGACCCTTGGCTAAGCTATGGTTTGTTTCCCACTCCAGGAAAGACTGAGACGATGTGGGCGGACCAGCTCAAGATAACATTTCCCTGAATCACACTCATCTTTATCCCTCTATCCTTCCCAGCCCAAGTGAGTCCTGGTGGGATTTTACACACCTGGGGGTTCTTTACACATCTTCAAGGACAGTGAATTAATATAAAAGGATAAGAAACTAGTTTTATTCCTTTGGATACTCCAGGGCCTCCCAATCTAACTCACCCTCCTGGTTCTGAGAGTAGCAGAGATGGGAAGCCTCCACTGGGTTTAACACACTGCACTAAGAGCTTGGCTCAATGTAACAGAAGTGAAGGACATATTTCCTGCCCACAAGAAGCTTAAACTCTCAGGTGCACACAGTCCGGAGTCAACCCTTTCTGACTGGGGACTGTGGAGTGGCCATCTCCATCCTCTACTTCCTGTATTTTGTGTTTTTTTGGTGATGAATCAAGATGCTTTTTACAGAAAGGGTTCTGATCCACAATCATCTTGAAGAGGAAATTATTCATCTCTTTGTGTAGGCACAAACTGTCAGATGGTTCAGAGAAGCAGCGTAGCTCAGTGGAAAGAGCATGGGCTTGAGAGTCAGAGGTCATGGGTTCGAATCCCAACTCTGCCACTTGACAGCTGTGACTGTGGGCAAGTCACTTAACTTCTCTGTGCCTCAGTTACCTCATCTGTAAAATGGGGATTAAGACTGTGAGCCTCATGTGGGACAACCTGATTACCCTGTATCTACCCCAGCGTTTAGAACAGTGCTCTGCACATAGTAAGCACTTAACAAATACCAACATTATTATTATTAAAATCAACAGCTAGGTGTATTTCGTGTGAGCTTCATAGGCCTGCCAACACAAGCCAGTGCTGCTGCTTCACTGTCTTGTTGGTGTTTATTGCCAGGGTTTCCATTTCAGGAAAGACCACCTTCTTTCAGATTTTGGGACTGGTGGACAGTGACCTGATGGCAGTCCAAGCATAAGAGCCAACGGGGGGAGGGGGGGGGAGAGGGTGTGCTCTAGAGCCTCCTGCCTCTGCCCTTGCCCCCATCCCCTCGCCCGTGTCCTCGCCCTTGCCCCCGCCTATGATCCTGTCCCTGTCCCTTCTCTTGCCCTTGTCCTTGTCCGGGTGTCCCATCCAAAGAGTCACCCAGTCTGAGGAGGGGCATCCTAGGAGAAAATGCCTCTCTGCTCCCTCCCCACCCCGCCAGCCCCCCTAGGCTTGGGCTGGACGGGGAGTGAGCCACACTTACCAGCACGACAGGGGAGCGTCAAGGCCAAGAGTCCAAAGACAATGGCCAGCCGGAGTGCCTTGGGGGTCATTCTCTTCCGAAAGCTGGCGCGCACCTGTTCGGGGGAGCTCTGTCGGGTCAGGAATCCCTGAGGCCGCCGCCGCCGTTCTCCCTGCAGGGGAAGAAGCGGTCGGGGAGCCGATAGGGGATCACAGGCCTCCCTGCTGCCTTCCGAGCCTGCCGCCGTCTTGCCCTCTGCCTGGCCTTCAAGGGCTCGGTGGACAGGGAGGAGGAGCAGGAGGAGGAGCAGGGGTGGAGGAAGAGGGAGACCAAGCGCTACTTCTGTGATGTCACCGGCGACGGCTGCTTTTCGGCAAAAGGCACTTGAGTAACTCCCTGACTTGCCGCACCCAGTGCTTAGCTGGGGCCTGGATGAGCAGATCGGGCAGAGCTGCCACCGGCCCCAGAGGTGTCCTTCTCAACGGAGAAACAGGGCAGGGCAGGGCAGGGTTTTCCAAGTGGGAGAGGTGGCCCCATGCCCCTCCCGCTCAGGCCAGCCCATTTCTTTCTCAAAACTCTTCTTTCTTCATCTCTAGACTGTAAGCTCATTGTGGGCAGGGAACATGTCCACCAACTCTGTTATATTCTTGTATTGTACTCTCCCAAACACTTAGTACAGTGCTCTGCATACAGTAAGCGCTTAATAATAATAATAATAATATTGGTAGTTGTTAAGCACTTACTATGTGCCAAGCACTGTTCTAAGCTCTGGGATAGATACAAGGTAATCAGGTTGTCCTACGTGAGGCTCACAGTCTTAATCCCCATTTTACAGATGGGGTAATTGAGGCACAGAGAAGTTAAATGACTTGCCCAGAGTCACACAGCTGACAAGAGGAGGAGTCAGGATTAGAACCCACGACCTCTGACAACTAAGCCCATGCTCTTTCCACTAAGCCATGCAGTTTCTCAGCAATAAATACGGTATAATTGATTGATTGATTGACCTGCTGGAAAAAAAGTCGCTGGGGTTTAGATGGCACTCCAAGAGCCTTGCTGGGGGGTAGGGATGAGGAGGGTGTATGACAGCTCCTTCATGACCCCGAAGCCTTCTGGGGCCCATTCCTCAACTCCCCCTACTCCCACCCCCACCCCCCATGGGAGGAGGCAAAGGAGGGGACTTGAAACCACAATCCCTGGGCCATTTGAATCCAACTCACCCCTATTTTGAAGGGCATAGAAAGCATCAATGTGGGATTTCATGGGGCCAAAACATTATAAATCCCTAGTCACCTACATTGAACAAGCCATTATTATTAGTAGTAATAGCAATAGTAATTTTAGCATTAGTATTATTACTGTCATTAAGCATTTACTCTGTACCAGCCTCCCTGCTGTTACAAATTCGTTCTATACATGTCTGCCACAGCTCAGAAACTACCAGTGGTTGCCCATCCAGCTTTGCATCAACAAAAATATTCAGTTTAAAGCATTCAATCAGTTCTCCCCCTCCTACCCAACTTCACTGTTCTCCAACTCCCAGCCCACACATTTTTCTCCTTTAACACCCACTACCTTGGAGAACTCGTTCGCTCTCATGGCTTCAACAACCATCTCTACACTGACGATTCCCAAATCTACATCTCCAGCCCTGACTTCTCTCCTTCTCTGCAATCTCATATTTCCTCCTGCATTCAGGACATCTCTACTTGGATGTCCTACTGACACCTCAAATGTAACTTGTCCAAAGCAGAACTCCTTATCCTCCCAACCCAAACCCTTTCCTCCCCTTGACTTTCCCATCACTGTAGACAGTACCACTATCCTCTCTGTCTCACAAGCCTATAACCTTGGCATTATCCTCAACTCATCTCTCTCATTCAACCCACATATTCAGTCTGTCACCAAATCCTGTAAATGAAACCTTCACAATATGGCTAAAATCCACCCCTTTCCACGCCATTCAAACTACTACTCACCTCATCTAAGCACTTATCCTACCCTACCTGGAGTAGCAGCGTGGCTCAGTTTATAGAGCCAGGGCTTGGGAGTCAGAGGTCATGGGTTCTAATCCCAACTCCACCACTTGCCAGCTGTGTGACTTTGGGCAAGTCACTTAACTTCTCTGGGCCTCAGTTACCTCATCTATAAAATGGGGATTAAGACTGTGAGCCCCACATGGGACAACCTGATTACCTTGAATCCCTCCCAGCACTTAGAACAGTGCTTGGCACATAGTAAGTGCTTAACAAATGCCATAATTATTATTAGTCTCCTTGCTGTACTCCTGTTTCTCCCACTTGGGTCCATACTTCACTCTGGTGCCCAGATCATTTTTCTACAAAACCATTTAGTCCATATTTCTCCACTCCTCAACAACCTCCAGTGGTTGTCCATCCACTGTCTCATTAAATAAAAACTCACCATCAGTTTTAAAGCACTCAATCAACTTGCCCCTCCTCTCTTCTTCTTCAAATGCCATCAAGTCATTTCTGATCCATAACGACTCTATGGACACACCCTCTTCAGAATGTCCCACCTTCTTTCATAAGGTCGTTCTGGTATGTGCATCTGTAGAGTTTTCTTGGTGAAGATTCGGAAGTGGTTTACCATTGCCTTCTTCTGCACAGTAAAAACTTGAATCTCTGTCATCGTTTTTGATCAACGTTTTAATCACTTGGTCATCCGTTTTTGACCCTTTCCCATGCTGCTGCTGCCCAGCACAGGAGAATCGTTTTGTCTGATGCTTCGGCTTAGACCTATCTATTATGGGTAGTCCTATATGGCATAGCTCTAAGCTTCATCAGCACACGCAAACTCTCCTGCCACAGTAAGGCATCCATTCACAGCAGAGCCCACCTCGCTTACCTCGCTAATTTCTTACTACAACCTAGTCGGCAAACTTTGCTCCTCTAATACCAATCTACTCACTGTACCTTGATCTTTCCTCCATGAGAAGCGGTGTGCACAAGTGGAAAAAAATATGGACCTGAGAGTCAGAGGACCTGGGTTCTAATCCTGACTCTGTCACTTATCTGTTCTGTGAAAGAGAAGCAGCATGGCTCAGTGGAAAGAGCCCGGGCTTGGGAGTCAGAGATCATGAGTTCGAATCCTGCCTCTGCCACTTGTCAGCTGTGTGACTGTGGGCAAGTCACTTAACTTCTCTGTGCCTCAGTTACCTCATCTATAAAATGGGGATTAACTGTGAGCCTGATGTGGGACAACCCGATTACCCTGTATCTACCCCAGCGCTTAGAACAGTGCTCTGCAAATAGTAAGTGCTTAACAAATACCAACATTATTATTATTATTATTATTATTAACTTTTCTGTGCCTCAGTTACCTCATCTGTAAAATGGGGACTGAGACTGTTAGCCCCATGTGGGTCATGAATTTTGTTCAACCTGATTATCCTATATCTACCCCAGCTCTTAGAACAATGCCTGGCAGAGAGGAAGAGCTTAACAAATACCATTAAAAAAACAACCCCACTGCCCCACCCCAAACCCTTCACCCTCATCCTGCTTCTGGCTTGGAACTCCTTCCTCCTTCATATCTGACCCTCTTGGCCCTATTCTGTTCTCCATTTACACTCACTCCCTCGGTAAACTCATTCGCTCTCACGGCTTTGACTACCATCTCTACGCAGATGACATGCAGATCTACATCTCCGCCCCTGTCCTCTCCCCCTCCCTTCAGGCTCGCATCTCCTCCTGCCTCCAGGACGTCTCCACCTGGATGTCGGCCCGCCACCTAAAACTCAACATGAGCAAGACTGAGCTCCTCATCTTCCCTCCCAAACCCAGTCCTCTCCCAGACTTCTCTATCACCGTGGATGGCACGACCATCCTTCCCGTCTCTCGGGCCCGCAATCTCGGTGTCATCCTTGACTCATCTCTCTCGTTCACCCCACACATCCTATCCGTCACCAAGACCTGCCAGTTTCACCTATACAATATCGCCAAGATCCGCCCTTTCCTCTCCACCCAAACGGCTACCTTACTGCTACGGGCTCTCGTTATATCCTGTCTAGACTACTGTGTCAGCCTTCTCTCTGACCTCCCTTCCTCCTCTCTCGCCCCGCTCCAGTCTATTCTTCACTCCGCTGCCCAGCTCATCTTCCTGCAGAAACGATCTGGGCATGTCACTCCCCTTCTTAACAACTCCAGTGGTTGCCTGTCAACCTCCGCTCCAAACAAAAACTCCTCACTCTAGGCTTCAAGGCTCTACATCACCTTGCCCCTTCCTACCTCTCCTCCCTTCTCTCTTTCTACCACCCACCCCGCACGCTCCGCTACTCTGCCGCCCACCTCCTCGCCGTCCCTCGGTCTCGCCAATCCCGCCGTCAACCCCTGGGCCACGTCCTCCCGCGGTCCTGGAACGCCCTCCCTCCTCACCTCCGCCAAACTGATTCTCTTCCCCTCTTCAAAACCCTACTTAAAACTCACCTCCTCCAAGAGGCCTTCCCAGACTGAGCTCCTCTTCTCCCTCTACTCCCTCTACCACCCCCCCTTCACCTCTCCGCAGCTAAACCCTCTTTCCCCCCCTTTCCCTCTGCTCCTCCCCCTCTCCCTTCCCATCCCCTCAGCACTGTACTCGTCCGCTCAACTGTATATATTTTCGTTACCCTATTTATTTTGTTAATGAATTGTACATCGCCTTGATTCTATTTAGTTGCCATTGTTTTTATGAGATGTTCTTCCCCTTGACTCTATTTATTGCCATTGTTCTTGTCTGTCCGTCTCCCCCAATTAGACTGTAAGCCCGTCAAACAGCAGGGACTGTCTCTATCTGTTGCCGACTTGTTCATTCCAAGCGCTTAGTACAGTGCTCTGCACATAGTAGCGCTCAATAAATACTATTGAATAAATACTACTATTGAATGAATCTGACAGACATCTTCAAAGTCTTATTAAATCACATTTCCTCCAAAAGGCCTTCCCTGACTAAACTCTCATTTCCTCTTCCCCCACTCCCTTCTGTGCTACCCTTACACTTGGATTTGTACCCTTTTTTCACCGCTCCATCAGCCCCACAGCACTTATGAACATAGTTGTATTTACTCATATTTATGTCTGTCTCATCCTCTAAACCTAAGGTCCTATGGGCAGAGAATGTGCCTACCAACTCTGTTATTTTGTGCTCTTCCAAGCGCTTAGTACAATTAAAAGTCTTATTAAGGTCACATCTCCTCCAAGAGGCCTCCCATGATTAAATCCTCTTTTTCCCAGCTCTTTCTCTCACTCTTGGATCTGGGTCCTTGGGCCTCACCCTCAGCCCCAGAGCATTTATGTACCTACCTATAAATTACATATTATAAATTATTTATTTATATTAATGCTGTCTCCCCCTCTAGACTGAAAATCTCATTGTGGGTAGAATGTGTCTACCAACTCTGTTGCATTGTACTCTACCAAGCATTTAGTACATACCTTTGCACACAGTAAGCAATCAGTGAATACCATTGGTCCATCGATTGATTGAGAGAATACACAGGCAGGAATTAGACACATGGGATGTTGTACTCACCTAATTGCTTAGTAAAATGATCTGCATACAGTAAGCACCAATAAATACCACTGGTTAATTTATTGATATTTACCCCACATTCTGCCTCCTAACACTTATGTACATATCCTTATACTCTGTCATTTCTCCTATCTGTAATTGGTTTTAATGCCTATCTTCCCCTCTAGTCTGTAAGATCCATATATGGTCAGGGGTTATGTCTGCCAGCTCTATTGTATGTACTCTTACAAGTGTATTGGACACAGTAAACACTCAATAAATATTATTGATCAGTTAACTGATACTCATGTCTTCCCTACTGCCTGGAACTCCCTTCCTCTTCATAACTAGCAGACCAACTGCCCATATTCAGAGTCTGTCTAAAATCGAATTTCCTCCAAGGAAACATTTCCTAACTAGCGTCTCCTCTCCCCGTCCTATTCTTCCTCCTTTCTGCATCATCTCTGCACTTGGGTCCAGACCCCCTGAACACTTTGATACTCACCCCTCTCCTACCTCACAATTCTTATTTATGTACCTATCCCTATACTCTTTTGCTTCCCTATCTGTAATTTATTTTAATGTCTGTTTCCCCTACTAGGTTGTAAGCTCCTTGAGGGTAGGGATTGTGTCTGCCAACTCTATTGTCTTTCCCAAGTGCTTAGTACAGTGCTCAGTACACAGCAAGTGCTCAATAAATACAGTGATCAATGAAAACTTTAAGTCTTTGATTTGTTGCCTGACCATCGGAAGAGATGGGGAAGGGCCTCCTTGACACAGGTGCGGCCAGTCTCTGAGTCAGCATAAAACTGGCTTCTCTTTTGCTGCCTCATGGATTTCCCCCACTCCTCTCCACCTCCTCAGGTCTGCTCCACACATGCATTCATTTTAAACTCTGGACTCAGCTGCTATCAAGACAAAGCTTTCTGGCTCAAAGCCTGGCTCCAGATGCCAATCCCATGGAGTTGCTCGGATCACAGTAGTTCAAAGGGCTACTTTAGCTTTGCCTGGCCTAGTGGAAAGTCAGAGGACCTGAGTTCTAATCCCTGCTCTTCCACTTACCTACTGGGTGACCTTGGGAAGGTCACAACTTCTCTGTGTCATTGAGTTCTCATCTGTAAAATAGGGATTCAGTGCCTGCTTTCCCTTCCTGTTAGACTGTGAGCCCTGTGTGGGACAGAGATTGTGTCCAATCTGATTATCATGTACCTACACCAGTGTTTAGTACAGTGCTTGCCACATAGGAAACACTTAACAAATGCCACAATCATTACTATCATCTCCATAATATATTGATATATCCTTAATGTATATATTTTTATTAATGTCTGTCTCCCCAGCTAGACTGTAAACTCATTATTGGCAGGCAATGTGTCTAGTAATTCGGTTATACTGTACTCTCCCAAGCGCTTAGTACAATGATCTGCACACAGTAAGCACTCAATAAATACAATTGATTAAATACAATGATATTACTTGAAGCTCATCACCTTGGTTCCTGTCTACACAAGGAATTCACTTTCACTGGGTGTCTGCTGTATTAAAAAAGGTAGGGTCAGTGATTATCAGTGAGGTGAATTGGGCTTTTGCTCATCAACAGCCTCTACTGTGTCTATTAGTGTTTACTGGCAGATTTTAGACAATCTCCTCACTTATTTCATGCAAACCACCACTGGGCTCTACCCAGCCCCTTGAAAGATTGGAAGTACTCTCCCAAGCACCTAATATAGTGCTCTGTACAGGATAAGTGCTCGATGAATACCGTCCCCTGAAGAGATCCAGAAAAAGGCATTCGATCATGCTAAAGAGATCTCTCCCAACCAACAGCTTTCATTCCTCCTTCAGGCCCAATGCATTTCTGGTTGCCCCATTGTAATGGCTGGCCATCAGGGGCAGCTGTTGCTTCTTGGAAGGGAAGAAGAAGGGACTGCCGTCCTTGGGCCACACCCACAGCGGAGCAGCCCTGCCTCCCCATTCTCCCCAGCAGTAGCCACGTAGCTTTTCCTGACAGAGGGAGAGGGACATGAGGGCTTCCAGACTGATGCCAGCCATTTGAGACCCTGTGGGGACTAACCTGGCAGGGCTGAATCATCCCCTAGTGTTCCTGCCAACGATGTATATTGGAGAACCACCTGGTTGGGGTTGGGGGGGAGTGCCCTCCTCCCCACTTCAGCTTTTGTTTCCCGCACTCCTGGGCCTTTTGGGACAATCAGTGTTGATCTTCCCTTGTCTTGATAAATCTGCACTGTCTGGTCTCCCCAGTCAGAACTTTGAGAAATCCTGAGAAATACTAAAGTGCCCCAATCTGCGCCTCTACTGGGGGACTTAAAGATTTGTAAACGTGGCTGGCAAACAGGAAAGGCTATGAGCCCCATGATTCATGGAGACCAGCCAGCCCTCTGACAGTTAGGCTACACATTCCCAGTTCATTCCCCCATTGAGTCAGCACCGATTGTCATACCATCTTGATGCTTGGCACTGAAAAACCCACCCAAAGAGAATGGCAGAAATGACCCGGGAGTGTGGTTGTGTGGAGGAGGAGGACTGCTGCTAGCTCTCTCATTCACCCCACACATCCAATCCGTCACCAAGACCTGCCGGTCTCACCTTTATAATATTGCCAAGATCCGCCCTTTCCTCTCCACCCAAATGGCTATTTTACTGGTACAGGCTCCTGGCTGGATTATTGTGTCAGCCTTCTCTCTGATCTCCCTTCCTCCTGTCTCTCCCCGCTCCAGTCTATTCTTCACTCCGCTGCCCGGCTCATCTTCCTGCAGAAACGTTCTGGGCATGTCACTCCCCTTCTTAAAAACCTCCAGTGGTTGCCTATCAACCTCCACACGAAACAAAAACTTCTCACTCTAGGTTTCAAGGCTCTCCATCACCTTGCCCCCTCCTACCTCTTCTCCATTCTCTCTTTCTACTGCCCACCCTGTAGGCTCCGCTCCTCTGCCGCCCACCTCCTCACCGTCCCCCGTTCTCGCCTATTCCACCATCGACCCCTGGGTCATGTCCTCCTGCTGTCCTGGAATGCCCTCCCTCCTCACCTCCGCCAAACTAATTCTCTTCCCCTCTTCAAAGCCCTACTGAGAGCTCACCTCCTCCAAAAGACCTTCCCAGACTGAGCTTCCCCTTTTCCCTCTGCTCCCTCTGCTGCCTCTCTGCCCCCCCTTCACCTCCCCTCAGCTAAGCCCCTTTCCCCCCCATTTCCCTCTGTTCCTCCCTCTCTCCCCTCCCCTCAGCACTGCATATATTTTTATTACCCTATTTATTTTGTTAAGGAGATATACATCCCCTGATTCTATTTATTGCTATTGTTTTAATGAGATGTACATCCCCTTGATTCTATTTATTGCTATTGTTTTTGTCTGTCTGTCTCCTCCCATTAGTCTGTAAGCCCATCAATGGGCAGGGATTGTCTCTATCTGTTCCCGAATTGTACATTCCAAGCGCTTAGTACAGTGCTCTGCACATAGTAAGCACTCAATAAATACTACTGAATGAATGAATGAACCAGCCCCAGGGAGAGACTTTTCTGTGGGGCCGGTTCAGATGGGCTGCTAGTCTGCCTGACTCACCCTAAGCCTGCTGCCCATGGGTAAATGAGAAAGATGCACCCTCCTAAGGTACCAAGGACCATGTGATGATTGGTGCCCAGGAGACCTTCTTTGAGCATATTCTGCCAGTTGAAAGCTCTGCTTTTCAGGGCATTTATGTCTGATTACTTCCCCCCAGACAGAATCTGATTCGTGGGTTGGTGAGGGGGGAAAGAAAATGGCAGTGACAGCTGAAGGCTTTGCTGGAAATATCATGTTTCAAAATAAAAAGTCCTAGAATTCCTGAAGAAAACAAAATTGGCTATCTATTTTAAAAAGTGCAGAGTGAAAACTTTGCCATCAGAATGGGGATTGGTGGCTTCTTTGACACAGTTTGCATTCAAAGCCCACTCTTAGGGGAGATGCAATGACAGGGGATGGGTAGAGAAGGGAGGCTGAGGTCTGAGGGCAACCAGAGGAAGGGCCACCACCGCTGGCTTCCCTGGCCCCCTGCCTCCTTTACTAATGCAGGTGCTAGGGATGCTTATAGAGGCCATGGGAAAGCTTTGAGTTGATTGCTTTGCCTGCTTCATGGCCACAGTTTTTTAAGGGATTGGTCAGATAGCAGAATCGCTGTTGAAAAAGGTATAGCTCTTTTGGGGAACGCTCCCCACTCCCTGGCCTGCACCTGGAAAGCCTGTTCAGGGCCTACAGGGCACCCTGGCCTGGAGTCTTAGCCTCTTTATTTCAGGCAGTACTCCTCTTAAGATGTTTCAAGTTATGACCAATGGCACAAACAGTACTTCTAAACTTGCATCCTGCTTAAGATTTACAACAAACACCAGCCCTCTCTATGGTACTGGTGCTGGGATCTCCTGGGAGCCAAAGGGAAGTGAAGAAAAAATTAGAAAAACCACAGTAAGGTGGGGAAGCAGGAGGAGCTGGAATGGGAAGAAGGTGGAGAGTGTTGTCTGATTCATCATTGTCATCATCATCGTCGTCATCATCATCATCAGTATTTATTGAGCGCTTACTGTGTGCAGAGCTCCATACTAAGCTCTTGGAAGAGTATACTATGACAGTGTTGATAGACGTGTTCCCTGCCCACAACGAGTTGGTGAGACAGTCAAAGCATTAATATAAATAAATCATTTATAATATATAATTTATAATAATAATAATAATAATAATAACTATGGTATTTGTTAAGTGCTTACTACATGCCAGACAGTGTACTAGCCAGGCAGTGTACTAAGTGCTGAGGTGGATACAAGCAAATAGGGTTGGACACAGTCCCTGTCCCACATGGGGCTCCCAGTTTCAATCCCTATTTTACAGATGAGGTAACTGAAGCACAGAGAAGTGAAGTGACTTGCCCAAGGTCACACAGCAGACAAGTGGAGGAGCCGGCAATAGAACCCATTATATATAAATAAGTGCTGTGGGGTAAATATCAAATATCCAAAGATCATAAATCCAAGGGCAAAGATGACACAGAAGGGAGGGAGAGCCAGGGAAAAGAGGGCTTAATTGGAGAAGACCTCTTGGAGGAGATGTGATTGCAATAACGCTTTGAAGGTTTTGTCAGGCGGAGTCACCAGGGAAGGTCGACATGTCCATTTTACTTCCAGTGAAGTAAGAATGGCTTTCTTATTGTGGAAGCTTGACCCAACGAGACTACATTAACTATGCCATATTGCTCACCTGTAATTGATTGAGTTTCCAATTCTGGGTAATTTTGGGAAAATGTGAGTATCCAACCTTGGTTCTGGAACCAACTCTCCATTTATAACATGATTTCCTTAAGAAAATTGGTTTCTACATACAGCTTTTCAACTTGAGATGCAGTTTTCAGAAACCACTTGTGTGGCAGTCTAAAGACTGCCTGGCTTATTTTAGCTCTAGTTGTTTCTCAATTTTGTTAAGTGCTTCCTGAGTGCCCAACACTGTGCATAGCCCTGGGAAGAAGAATAGAGATATTAATAATAATGGTACTTGTTAAGTGCTTACTATGTGCCAAGTGCTGCACTAAGCGCTAGGCTAGACACAAGGTAATCAGATTGGACAGAGTCCCTGTCCCACATGGGGTTTATGGTCTAAGCAGGAGGGAGTATTGATTCAGGCCTGTCTGCCTGGCCCTCAGGTGGCTTCCAGGCTAAGCAACTTGGGGATCAGTGGGAGAGGAATAGATTCGGATATGGTCCCAAGCCACAGGAAAAGGCAGGTGGTGAACAGAGAGGGAAACAAAAATCCAGGAGGCCATAGGGAGAAGGTGGGAAACCAGGAAGGGAGAAGAAGGGGCAAGCAGGGGGGCTCTCGCTTTCACCACTGCAGCATAAAACTGGATAAATGACTACTCTGCTTCTGGGGAATGCAGCCAGATGCCAGCTACTTGCTCTGCTCACACTCCAAATGGCCAAGCTCTGACCTGGCCCAGGCTTTGGGGTTGTGGGGGGGAGGGGAGGCACAGACAGGTGTTGGACAGCTGGCTTGCTTGGGGCGAGGCTGGATTGGGTCTGGAATGGAGCATATATCTGGGGCTCTGCTACGAGGGATTAAAGCCTCCTCATTCTTCCCCAGGCCAGAAACCCTTGTATTATTTGTAATCTGGTGGTGGGGTGGGGGCGGGAGGAGGAGGGGAGGAGGAGAAAGAGAAAGAAGAGGAGAAGGAGGAGGAGGAAGAGGAGGAACCCTTCCAAATCCTGTGTGGGTGTGGGCTGGTGGGCTGTTGGGACCCTCCTGGCCCTTTAGCTTGCCTGACTGAGGTTCTTAGGCTCTATGGAGGGAAATCTCACAACCCATGTCTTCTGGGCTCCAGGACTGTTAGGTGTTTTGTAGCCACAGACCCCCATGAGATTGCACCCTCAAGGATGGGCTGGGGTCTGCCCTCAATGTCCAGGCTGAGCCTGAGGTGAGGGTACCTGAAGGTGGGGATGAATGTGTTGGAGGGGAGATGCATTGCAGTAGAAGCAGCAGGGCCAAGTGGAAAGAATGCAGAACTGAGCACCAGAAGACTAGGTTCTCATCCCAGTTCTGCCACATGCCTGCTGTGTGACCTTGGGCAAGGCATTTAACCTTTCTGGGCCTGTTCCCTCATCTGTAAAAAATGGGGATAAGATACTTGATCTGTCTACCTCTTTGACTGTGGGACAGAGGCCATGTCTCCTCAGATTATCTTGTATGTAACCTAGTGTTTAGCATAGAGCTTTGGCACTTAGAAAATGCTTAATAAATATGATTATTATTATTGAAGACTGGTATTTATCATCCTAATCTCTCCTAGCTTGGATTGAGCACCTCCTGCTTGCAGAGTACTGTTACTACCTGGCTAATCAATCAATAATATTTATTGAGTGCCTTCTGTTTTCTAAGCATTGCCGCAAGCACATGGATGAGTATAATTCGTGCCCTGTAGGAGCTTACACTTTATTAAGGGGAACAGACATTAAATCAATCAATCAATCATATTTATTGAATGCTTACTGTGTACAGGGCACTGTATTCCTCAGGGGAGAGTACAATACAACAGTATACAATGTACAATCCCCCGACCCTGGTCATCGCCTGCTTATTAACACTATTGTAGTGTGCCTTACTGTAGCATGTTGCTATTGTTTATTGTCGTCAGATTTTGAATTTGATCAGGTCGCCCCTTAATCGAGTCTACCCCCGACCCTGGTCATCACCCCTTTTATTAACACGACTATATTGTATCATACTGTATCATGTTGCTATATTAGCACCACTGTATTGTATCATATTGTATCATGTTGCTATATTACCGATTTCGTTTATTACTGTTTATTGTTGTCAGTGCTGCCACCCACCTTTCTGGCCTCGCCATGTCCCTCCTCTCCCCCTCCCCCCTCCCGCCCCTTCCTATCCTCCCCTTCCCCTTCCCCTTCCCCTCTCTCGCTCAGCTCTTTCCCGCTCTCTCCTCTGTCTCCTCCCCCCCTCCTCTCTCCCACCCTAGAACCCCACTTTACCAGCGCTACCCCTCTTCCCCCTCCCCCTACTCTTCCCCCACCAACCCCCTCTTCACCCCCTCCCCCCTTCTCTCTTCCCCACCCATGCCCCATCCCAGTCCTCTTGTCCCACCGCCACCCCTCATCCCCCTCTCCTCGTCCAGGGCCCCGCCACCTCCTTCCCATCCAAACCCTCCCCTCCCCCCGCCCTTCCCCCCCTCCTCCCCTTGCACCCACAGCTACTTTCAAGTGTGGCCTCTGGAACCCCCGCTCTATTACAGGCAAGCTACCTTTCATCCATGACCTTTTCCTCTCCCGCTCTCTCCTCCTCCTCGCCCTTTCGGAAACGTGGCTCTCTCCCGAAGACACGGTCTCCGCCGCCGCTCTCTCCGGCGGAGGCCTCTCCTTCTCCCACTCCCCCAGACTCACCGGTAAGGGAGGAGGCGTCGGCTTCCTCCTCTCGCCCCGATGCCGCTTCCGCACTATCCCTCCTCCCCCCTCCCTCTCCTTCCCCTCCTTCGAAGCCCATATCATTCGCCTCTACCACCCACTCCAGTTACTTGTCGCCGTCATCTACCGCCCTCCCGGTCCCACCTCCGACTTCTTCAACCACCTTGACCCCTTTCTCACCTTCCTCCTCTCCTTCTCTCTGCCCACTCTGATCCTTGGAGACTTCAACATCCATACGGATGTACCCGACGACTCCTCTACCGCCCGCCTGCTATCCCTCCTCGACTCTGCCGACCTCCTCCTCCACCATACCGCGCCCACTCACCGACTCGGTCACACCCTCGATCTCGTCATCTCCTACCGCTGCACTATCTCCTCACTCACCAACTCTGAAATCCCTCTCTCTGACCATAACCTTCTCACCTGCCTCATCTCTCACACTCCCTCCCCCTGCAAATCTTCGCTACGGCCCCACAGAGACCTCCGCTCTCTCGATCCCATCCGTCTTTCCAATAGCATCTCTCCTCACCTTGCCGCCCTGTCCTCTCTTCCCACTCTCGACGATCAGGTCTCCGCTCTCAACTCCACCCTCTCTACTCATCTCGACTCTCTCGCCCCCCTTTCCCTCCGCCGCTCTCGCTCCACTAACCCACAGCCCTGGATCACCTCCTCCGTCCGCCTCCTACGCTCCTATGCTCGAGCTGCTGAGCGCTGCTGGCGAAAGTCCAAGCACCAAGCCGACCTCACACACTTCAAATGTATCCTTTCCTGCCTTAACTCTGCCCTCTCCTCCGCCAGGCAAAGCTTCTTCTCCTCCCTCATCGACACCCATGCCCGTCACCCCCGCCGATTGTTCCGGACCTTTAACTCTCTCCTTAGGCCCCCTGTTCCTCCCCCTCCCCCATCTCTCACCCCTAATGATCTGGCCACCTATTTCCTCACGAAAATCAACACGATCAGGTCTGAGCTCCCCAAAGTCACCCCTCTGCCTCTCCCCTCCCCCCCAACAACCCCCTCCCCTACTTTCCCATCCTTCCCTGCAGTATCCTCAGAGGAGATCTCCTCCCTCCTCGCAAGTGCCACCCCCTCCACCTGCGCCTCGGACCCCATTCCCTCTCACCTTCTTAAAACCATCGCCCCTGCCCTCCTCCCTTCCTTAACTTCTATTTTTAACCACTCAATCTCCAAGGGCTCCTTCCCCTCTGCCTTCAAACATGCCCACGTCTCCCCCATCCTAAAAAAACCCGCTCTTGACCCCACTTCCCCCTCCAGTTATCGTCCTATCTCCCTACTACCCTTCCTTTCCAAAATCTTAGAACGAGTCGTCTACAATCGATGCCTAGAATTCCTTAACTCCCATTCTCTCCTAGACCCCCTCCGATCTGGCTTCCGTCCCCTCCACTCTACCGAGACTGCTCTCTCTAAGGTCACCCGTGACCTCCTTCTTGCCAAATCCAATGGCTCCTACTCCATTCTGATCCTCCTTGACCTCTCTGCTGCCTTTGACACTGTCGACCATCCCCTCCTCCTCCGTACCTTATCTCACCTCGGCTTCACGGACTCTGTCCTCTCCTGGTTCTCCTCTTACCTCTCTGGCCGATCATTCTCGGTCTCCTATGCTGGAGCCTCCTCCCCCTCCCATCCTTTAACTGTTGGAGTTCCTCAAGGGTCAGTTCTTGGCCCTCTTCTGTTCTCCATTTACACTCACTCCCTCGGTGAACTCATCCGCTCTCACGGCTTTGACTACCATCTCTACGCAGATGACACGCAGATCTACATCTCCGCCCCTGTCCTCTCCCCCTCCCTTCAGGCTCGCATCTCCTCCTGCCTCCGGGACGTCTCCACCTGGATGTCGGCCCGCCACCTAAAACTCAACATGAGCAAGACTGAGCTCCTCATCTTCCCTCCCAAGCCCGGTCCGCTCCCAGACTTCTCTATCACCGTGGATGGCACGACCATCCTTCCCGTCCCGCAGGCCCGCAATCTCGGTGTCATCCTTGACTCGTCCCTCTCGTTCACCCCACACATCCTATCCGTTACCAAGACCTGCCGGTTTCACCTCTACAATATCGCCAAGATCCGCCCTTTCCTCTCCACCCAAACGGCTACCTTACTCTTACGGGCTCTCGTTATATCCCGGCTAGACTACTGTGTCAGCCTTCTCTCTGACCTCCCTTCCTCCTCTCTCGCCCCGCTCCGGTCTATTCTTCACTCCGCTGCCCGGCTCATCTTCCTGCAGAAACGATCTGGGCATGTCACTCCCCTTCTTAAACAACTCCAGTGGTTGCCTATCGACCTCCGCTCCAAACAAAAACTCCTCACTCTAGGCTTCAAGGCTCTCCATCACCTTGCCCCTTCCTACCTCTCCTCCCTTCTCTCTTTCTACCGCCCACCCCGCACGCTCCGCTCCTCTGCCGCCCACCTCCTCGCCGTCCCTCAGTCTCGCCTATCCCACCGTCGACCCCTGGGTCACGTCCTCCCGCGGTCCTGGAACGCCCTCCCTCCTCACCTCCGCCAAACTGATTCTCTTTCCCTCTTCAAAACCTTACTTAAAAATCACCTCCTCCAAGAGGCGTTCCCAGACTGAGCTCCTCTTCCCCCTCTACTCCCTCTGCCATCCCCCCTTTACCTCTCCGCAGCTAAAGCCTCATTTTCCCCTTTTCCCTCTGCTCCTCCACCTCTCCCTTCCCATCCCCACAGCACTGTACTCGTCCGCTCAACTGTATATATTTTCGTTACCCTATTTATTTTGTTAATGAATTGTACATCGCCTTGATTCCATTTAGTTGCCATCGGTTTTTACGAGATGTTCTTCCCCTTGACGCTGTTTAGTGCCATTGTTCTTGTCTGTCCGTCTCCCCCGATTAGACTGTAAGCCCGTCAAACGGCAGGGACTGTCTCTATCTGTTGCCGACTTGTTCATCCCTAGCGCTTAGTACAGTGCTCTGCACATAGTAAGCGCTCAATAAATACTATTGAATGAATACCCACAAAGAGCTTACAGGCTAAAAGGAGTTTAGTCTAGAGGGAGTTCTTCATATGAATATGAAGAAGCAAAGTAGCATTGGAGAAGATAGGTATAGAAGTGCTATGAGAAGGGGTGGGAGAAGAGGTATGAGCCCCCAAGTACTTAGGTAATGCAGAAGTGTTGAAGGGGCAGAAGGGGGAAATAGATTGTGAGCCCCTTCATGAATTGTGGGCCTCGTGAGGGATGGGTTCTGGTCTAATTCCCACCTGAATACTCTTTCACAGCCCTTAGTATAGTGTTCTGCACACAGTA
>NW_024396675.1:0-54713 GCF_004115215.2 Ornithorhynchus anatinus | reverse complement strand
AACCTGATTACCTTGTAACCCCCCTACCGCTTAGAACAGGGCTTGGCACATAGTAAGCACTTAATAAATGCCATTATCATTATAATTATTATTATTACTATTACATAGAAAACTATGATAATAATTATTATCTCTATCCATTTCACCCATCTCTCTCAGCGCATCACACCCTACCTAGCCTCCATACCCATTCTACATCACACCCTACTGAGCCTCCATACCCATTCTACATCACACCCTACCGAGCTCCATACCCATTCTACTCACTCTTGATGACCAAATAGATGCCATTAACACCACCCTCTCTCCTCAACTCAACTCACTTGCTCCCCATTCCTTCGTTGCTCTCCCACCACTAACCCACAGTTCTGGATCACTTCCACTGTCCATTTCCTTCGCTCTTATGACTGAGCCACTGAACAGTATTGGTGGAAATCTAAACCCCAGGCTGACTTTGTCCACTTCAAGTTTGTCCATTCTTGCCTTAACTCTGCCCTTTCCTCTCCTCGGCAAGACTATTTCTCTTCCCTTATTGTCAACCATACCTACCACCGCTGTCCGTTGTTCTGGACATTTAACATCCTCCTCAGGCCCCCTGTCTCCCCCGACCCTGCCATCCCTTGCCACCAAACATCTGGCCATCTACTTCATCAGGAAAATTAGCACCATCTGGTCTGAGTTCCCCCAAATCACCCCTCCCCCTCCTCCAATCCACCTCCTCTTGGCCCCCTTCTTAATTTTCCTATCCTTCTCAGCAGTATCTTCAGAGGAGATCTCCTGCCTTCTCTCCAGGGACCTCACCCCGACATGCACATTAGATCCCATTCCTCCGTACCTTATAAAACCTCTTGCCCCTTCTCTCCTTCCCTCCTTACCTAAGATCTTCAACAGCTCACTCTCCAATGGCTTCTTTCCCACGGCCTTCAAATAAGCCCACATCTCCTCCATCCTAAAACAACCCTTCCTTGACCCCAAGCCTTCTCCATGTCCCTCCTTCCCTTCCTTTCCCAACTCCTGGAGCATCTACCCTCACTACTTCACATTCCTCTCCTCCACTCTTTCCTGGACCCCCTCCAATCTGGGTTCCTCCCCCTTCGCTCTACTGGAACCGTGCTCTCAAAGGTCACCAGTGACCACTTTCTTGCCAAATCCAGTGGCTCTTACTCCATCCTAATCTTCCTCGACCTCTCAGCTTTCTTTGACACCGTGGAGCATCCCCTTCTCCTCAACATGTTATCCAACCTTAGCTTCATTGACTTGGTCCTATCCTAGTTCTCCTCTTATCTCTCTGACCGGTCATTCTCAGTCTCCTTTGTGGGCTGTTCCTCCCCCTCTCATGCCCTAACTATAGGGGTCCCTCAAGGTTCAGTTCTGGGTCTCCTTCTGTTCTCTATCTACATTCACTCCCTTGGAGAACCCATTCTTTCCCTTGGCTTCAACTATCAAGTCTATGTGGATGACACACAAATGTGTATCTCTTGCCCTGTTCTCTCTCCCTCCCTTCAGGCTCACATCTCCTCCTGCCTTCAGAATATTTCCACCTGGATGTTCTTCCCCTATCTAAAACTCAGCATGTCAAAGACTGAGCTCCTTATCTTCCCTCCCACACCCTGTCCTCTCCCTGACTTTCCCGTCCCTGTGGATGGTACAACCATTTTTCCAGTCTCATAATCCTGCAACCTCGGTGTCATCCTTGACTCCTCTCTCTCATTCACCCCACCTATCTACATATTGAGAAGCAGCCTGGCTCAGTGGAAAGAGCGCAGGTTTGGGAGTCGGAGGTTATGGGTTCTAATTCCATTTCCACCACTTGTCAACTGTGTGACTTTGGGCAAGTCACTTAACTTCTCTGTGCCTCAGTTACCTCATCTGTAAAATGGGGGTTAAGACTGTAAGCCTCATTTGGGACAACCTGATTACCTTGTACACCCTCCCCCCAGCACTTAGAACAGTGTGTGGCACATAGTAAGCGCTTTAACAAATATCATTATTATTATCATTATTGTTATTATTATATCCAATCCATCACCAAATCCTGCCGGTCTCGCCTTCACAGTATCTCCAAGTTCTGCCCTTTCGTCTCCATCCAAACCACTACCTTGTTAGTACAATCACTCATCCTATTCCAACTGGATTACTGCATCAGCTGCCTTTTCTGACCTCCCAACTTCCCTACCTCTCCCCACTTCAGTTCATACTTTACTCTGCTGCCTGGGTTATCTTTCTCCAGTAAGTTCAGGACAGGTCACCCTCCTCCTCAAAAATCTCCAGTGATTGCCTATCAACCTCCATATCAAAACAAAACTTCTTACTATTGCCTTCAAAGCTCTCGATCACCTTGCTCCCTCTTACCTCACCTCCCTCTCTCCTTCTACCTCCCAGCCCACAGACTCTCACAGACCTGAACTTACCTCTAGTGTTCCTGCCTGCTTCCCCTGTTCTGGCTTAGCCCCCTTTCCCAAGCCAAAGACACTAAGAATTATCAGGGTTTGTTTGGTGTCACTGGCCATGGGGAAACCTGGAACAGGGTAGCAGGACACCAGGCAGTTCTGCTTCCAGGTCACAAACACAGACAGACATGGAAGCCAGATCAGTGGAGATGGAGGTACCAGACCTCCGGGTATACAGGAGAATGAGACTTGCAGGACAGGGTGTTTCTAACCCCTCCATCCAAGTTCCATAACTATCCTGTTCCCCACATCCCTGGATTCCCCCGCTCCCCATCAGGCATGCACCATTTCCCAAGACCCTAAGAGGGATTTCAGTTGGGAATATGAGAATCCCTTTTCCAGAACATTCTCAACCTCCTGTCGCTGAGAATCATCAGAAATGGGCTGACAGCTGAAAACATGAAAGACATAATGCCATTGCTATTAAGAATGAGAGTGGAATTTATCTTCATATTTAATAAAAAACTTAGGGTGATTGTGTTTTGTCCATAGAAGAGCATGTAGAGGGTGACCAGGGCAATGATTCTCTTTGCTGCTCTGATGTTTGGCATTGCCTTGGGGGAACATCCGGGCTCGTGGAAGTGTAGGACCTGCCGGTGGTGTCTGTACAGGACAAATACCATGTAGCTGCTGGCCATGCTCATGAGTCCCACGAAGAACATATCACGGAGGGAGAGGACCACTGCATTGAACAAGTTTGTGCCTGCACTGATAATGATGGAAGAGCAGTATTTCAGGAGGATGAGCCTATTGATGCTGGTGCTGTTACCAGGTCCCATGACTACCATCAGTGCAGTCATGTCAAACAGCAGACTGAGGATCCAGAAGAAGAAACAGGAGGGAAGAATGCACTTGGGAAATTGGGTTTTGATTCCTGCCCACTGGGAGATGCTAGGCTTGAGAATGATGGTCTGGAAGATGCTCAGGAGGCAGGTGGTGCAGATGATAAGACCCTGGAATACTCGATAAATGTATAAGAGGATTTTACAACCAACCTCATCCAGGAAATTTTTCCACCCCCTAGCAGACAGGATGTCGGGGATCCCCCGGCTGAGAAGGGCCATGGTGTTGGCCAGGGCTAGATGGGCTAAGACCAGGACCCGAGGATTAAGTTGTTGGGTGGTGGAGACCATGCGTGCATAAATCAGGAAGAGGAACACATTCCCTGATACCCCAGAGACAATGTGTAACAGAAAGAGTATCTCATACACAAGCTCACTGGTATCCATTCTCTTTGCTCTGCTGTATCAGAAGAGATCTCCAGTAGTACAACCTGGGGAATGAGAGAACTAGAGAGAGACAAATATATTCATTCATTCATTCATTCATTCATCCTATAGTATTTATTGAGCACTTACTATGTGCAGAGCACTGTACTAAGCGCTTGGAATGTACAAGTCGGCAACAGATAGAGTCCCTGTTCTTTGACAGGGTTACAGTCTAACTGGGGGAGACAGACAAAAACAATGGCAATAAATAGAATCGGGGGAAGAGCATCTCATTAAAACAATAGCAAATAAATAAAATCAAGGTGATGTATATCTCATTAACAAAATAAATAGGGTAATGAAGATATATACAGTTGAGCGGACAAGTACAGTGCTGAGGGGATGGGACGGGAGAGGGGGAGGAGCAGAGGGAAAGGGGGGAGAAGAGGGTTTAGCTGCGGAGAGGTGAAGGGGGGTAGAGGGAGCAGAGGGAAAAGGGGAGCTCAGTCTGGGAAGGCCTCTTGGAGGAGGTGAGCTTTAAGTAAGGTTTTTAAGAGGGGAAGAGAATTAGTTAATATCTTAATGTCTTAATATATGACAGATCTCCTTATCTTCCCATCCAAATCCTGTCCTCTCCCTGAGTTTCCCATCACCGTAGTCGGTACCACCATCCTATCCATCTCACTGGCCCATCACCTTAGTGTTCTCCTTGACTTTCTCTCTTTTATCCCACGTATTCAAATATTCACCAATCCTGTCGGTTCAACCTTCACAACATAGCTAAAATCTGCCCTTTCCTCTCCATCTAAACTGCTACCACGTTAATACAATCACTTATCCTTTTCTCATAGATTACTACATCAGCCTCCTTACTGACCTCCTAACCTCTTGTTTCTTCCCACTTGAGGGTTCAGGACAAGTCACCCCACCACCCAAAAATTTCCAGTGGTTGTGCATCCCCCTCCATATCATAAACTCCTCACTACTGGCTTTAAAACTCTCCATCACCTTGCACCCTCCTACCTCATCTCGATTCTCTCCTTCTACAACCCAGGCCTCATGAGAAGCAGCATGGCTTAATGAGAAGCAGCATGGCTTAATGAGAATCAGCATGGCTTAGGGGCTTGGGTGTCAGAGGTCATGAATTCTAATCTTGGCCCCACCACTTGTCAGCTGTGTGATTTGGGCAAGTCACTTAACTTCTCTGTGCCTCAGTTACCTTATCTCTAAAATGGGGATTGGGACTCTAAGTCCCACGTGGGATAACCTGATCACCTTGTATTGACCCCAGTGCTTAGAACAATGCTTGCCAAATTGTACAATCCAAGCACTTAGTACAGTGCTCTGCACATAGTAAGCACTCAATAAATACCATTGAATGAATGAATGAATGAATGAATGAATGAACATAGTAAGCATTTAACAAATACTATTATTATTTACATCATTATACTTCACTCCTCTAGTGCTAACCTTCCCATGGTGCCCCGATCCCTCCTGTCTCACTGCCGAATCCTGGCACACATCCTACCTCTGACCTGGAACTCCCTCCCTCCTCAAATCCAACACACAATTGCTCTTCCACACTTCACAGCCTTATCGAAGACACATCTCCTCCAAGAGGCCTTCCCAGACAAAGCTCCACTTTCCTCATCTCCCACTTCCCTCTGTGTCACCCTGACTTTCACCCTTTGCTCTTCAGCCCACCCCCCCAGCATCCCCACAAAACTTATGTATATATCTGTAATTTCATTCATTTGTATTGATGTCTGTCTCCACACCTCTAGACCGTAAATTCATTGTGGGCAGGGAATGCCACCGTTTATTATTGTATTGTACTTTCTCAAGCTCTGCACACAGTAAGCACTTAATAAATACTGTCAAAGGAATGAATGATTGACTATAAATAAATGTTATGTCTATGTTTGGATATGGAAGCAGCCTGGCTTAGTGGAAAGAGCACGGGTTTGTAAGTCAGAAGTCGTGGATTCTAATCTTAGCTCCACCACTTGTCTGCTGTGTGACTTTGGGCAAGTCATTTAACTTCTTTCTGTCTCAGTCACCTCATCTGTTAAATGGGGATTAAAGCTGTGAGCCCCTTGTGAGATGACATGATAACCTTGTATTTACTCCAGTGCTTAGAATAGTGCTTGGTACATAGTAAGTGCTTAAAATAAACCACCATTATTATTATGTACAGAAAGAGACAGTAACTGAGACAAAAACAGATTATGACAATAAGAAACATAGATAAACAAAGTGGGCCTCAAACAGTCACATAAGGGGACAGACAGTTGAAGATGGAGAGACAGAGGCCAAAAAAGTCAGAGAAACGCAGTAGAGGGACTCTCTCTCTCTCTCTGGCCTCTTATGCACTCCACCTCTTGGGTCTAGTAGTGGAGGGACAGGAGACATAGGTGATGAATAATGACCCTTGGGCACCAGAAAGTGGGAGCTCACTGAGCATGCTCAGTGTCTGATACCAGCCCTGCCCTGAACAGGATGGAGACCTAGTCTATGTTCTGGTTGAGGGTGGGCTCACAGCAGGGTGGGCTTTAGGGGAACAAGAGAAGTTCTGTTGCCTTCAAGCCCATTCTAGTAGGAGGACAGGAGGTGAGGCCAGAAAGTGTAAAGTGGTCAATGTTGAGAAGAGGTGGGGAGGAGAGAGGAGAAAAGGAAGAGTGGAAAGAAAAAAGGGAAATGGGAGAAAGGACTAGGAGGGCAGGGAGAAAGGCCTGGGGAGTAAGAGAGAAGGGACGTGGATGATAAAAAGAGAAGGGCCAGGAATAGAAAGAAAGAAGAGACAGGGAGAGAACGAGAAATGGGAGAGGAAGAGGGGATAAAGGACATAAGCAAAGGGAGGGAAAGGCAAAGAGAGAGAGGAAGAGTCGAATCTGGTGCAGAAATGAAGATGTTCTTCCCCTTGACTCTATTTATTGCCACTGTTCTTGTCTGTCCATCTTCCCCGATTAGACTGTAAGCCTGTCAAACGGCAGGGACTGTCTCTATCTGTTGCCGACTCGTTCATTCCAAGTGCTTAGTACAGTACTCTGCACATAGTAAGCGCTCAATAAATATTATTGAATGAATGAATGAATTTACCTGATTTCTTATCTCGGCTCCACCACTGATTTGTTGTGGAACCTTAGGAAAGTTACTTAACTTCTCTGGACCTCAGTTTCCTCATCGACAAAATGTGAATCAAATGATACCTATTCTTACTATTATTTAGGCTGTGAAGTGTTAAATGGGGATGAGATCCCTCATCTCTCTCCCTATTAGACTCTGAGCCTCAATAGAGGACAGGGACTGTGTCCAATCTGGTTGCCTTGTTTCTACCCCAGATGCTGGTGCATAGTAACCACTTAAGATATATCATCCTTATTAGCCTGGACTCTACCATGTGCTTGCCGGCTGACTTTGGGCAAATCACTCCACTTTTCTGGACCTCAATTTCCTCACTTATAAAGTGACAGTCATAAATCCAATGACACAGAGATCCTCAGAGAGGATGGCGTGAGATATATCTAGTGATCAGCCCTCATTACAGTACTCTGCACCCCATAAGCACTCAAAAAATACCACTGACTGACAGCACTTTGGAGTAAAAAATTCATGGCTTTATTATTATTACTGTATTAGTGTTACGATTATCATCCTGCTCTGAATAGGGGGCTCTCTCTAGCCTTGCTGGCCTGGAATGGGGCTCAACTGGGCCCTGCCCTCGGTGGAGGCATAGAACACCCAATAGCCCAACCCTCCCTTCTAATGAAGGTTGTCTGGATGCTATTCACCCCAGACCTGTGGACACCCTTTTCTGCTTCTCCTGACTGCTCCATCCAATATAAAAATCATTTCAAATCTGTTGTGGAAACAGTATGACCTAGAGGAAATATCCCAGACCTTGGACTTAGAGGACATGGGTTGCAATCCTGGCGATGTCAACTGCCTGCTGTAGGACCTTGGGGGAAGCACTTAACTTTTCTATGCCTCAGCTTCATTATCTGTAAAATGGAGATTAAATACCTCTTTTCCCTCCAACCTAAAATGTAAGCCCCATGTGGTACAGAGGTAATGTCCAATCTGATTAACTTGTATCTACCTTAGCACTCAGAACTGAGATTGACTCATAGCAAGTGAATAACAAATATCATAGCAATAATAACAATGAAAGAAGAAGAGGCTAAGAATAAAAATAAGAGTAAGAATGATATTAACAAATAGGTAATAAGCCTTTCCCAGGATGAGAGCCTGGGTTCCAGTTCAGGTGGAACTGATCCTTTGCCTCAGGATCTGGAGAAGTCTGGTGACTTCCTAGAATTCGAGTTTCCACAAGGATTTCTCCCATTCCTATCTCACCTACCCAAATCTCTCTCCTCCATGAGAATCTCGGATTTCCTGCTCCCTCCATGTCATTTCCACACATATTCCCACTGAGGTCTCAAGCTCAAAATGTCCAAAACTGAACTCCTCATCTTCCTTCCCATAGTCTCTTCTTCACCTAACTTTCCCATCACATTTGCCAACACTGCCATCATTCCCCAACCTTTAGTATCATCCTTGACTCCTAGCTCTCTTTATTCTCATATTCAGTCTGCAGCTAAATCCCATTGGATTTTCCTTCATAATATTTTCCAGATCAACTACTTCCTAACCATCACAGTGGCCACCATCCTAGTGCAGGCACTTGTCATACGCTGTCTAATTACTATGTGGACACCCTACCCCTATGGATGTCATTTCTGATGACAGGAGAGTTTCCATTGGCATGATTCTGAGTCATAGTGTCAGCATCAGAAATCAAGGCAATACTGTGGGCCACGAAGAACTGGAATGTAGTCAATCTCCTAAACACTGAAGCTATTCCCACTGCAACACAGTTGTGCTGGGGAAGAGGGAGTCAGAGAAATGGCCAGCAGCAGAATACCCAAACGACTGTTTCCTGGAATACTGCAATTGAAAATGGAAATCAAGGAGGTTAGAGGAGACCATTTTAAGTGCATGCTGAATCAAAGGCTTAGATCATGCTAAATCCCAGCTAGGAATCAAAAGCTCTACAGAGACGAGCATGATGCAGTGTGATCAGGAAGGTGGTGTTGCAGCCAGAACTCTGTTAGGATTGTGAAAGTAAGAGGCAAAGGAGACACAGCTCAGATGTTGCTAACTACAAAGACAGAACAATAAGGGGCAGTCTTGCCTACTTACTCTATCATGATGATTTATTTCTTTTGTACTCTTTCAAACAGTTCAGTCTCAATCAAGTGCTCAACTTTATTACATTGTACTATCCCAGCTGCTTAGTAAAGTCCTCTGCACACAGTAATCCCTCAATGAATACCACTGATGCACTGATTGCATGCATAATGCAGCCAGGATTGTGTCTGTTCCCTTAGATTTTTCATACTCACACAGCAATGGGCAAATAACACCATCAGTTACATCTTCAAATTCCAAGGAAAAGATTCTGTGTGTTTGTGTGTGTGTGTGTGTGCGCGCGCGTACATGTTACATCTGGTGGCAGGGAGACCGGTGAGGAGATTGTTAGAGTATACCCGTCCTCACTAGTCTTTCTTCTTCCATGCTTTTCCCACTCCTGTCCAGACTTCACTCTGTTGCCTGGATCACCTTTCTAAAATGCCATTTTGTCTTACCCGCACCTCTTGTGCATTCAACCTGGGAGAGCAGCTCTTGGACAGGAAGACTATTTCAGGACAAGACCAAGGCAGCATTTATAAGAAACTTTCCTCAACTCTCCACTCCCTCAAGGAATGATTAGTGTGTGTGTGAGTGGAAGAAGGGGAGATGGAAGGTGTCAGTTTGTGATTTGTTGAGCTCTAATCGACTCTGACACTCAGACTGGGACCTCTCTGGAAATTCTCAAACTCCCCTCTCTCTTGGCTACCAGTCTGGAAAAAGATGAGCCCAGGTCTCTCCCCGCTATTATCACATCAGAGGTGCCCATCGGAGGACACTGCACCATTAGTGCTATACCTGCACTTCTTTCTCCCCCCACTACCTGTGCCTCCCCCTTCATGCTCCCTTTCCCTCTCCTACACTTTCTCTCTTTCCCTCCCCTCCTTCACACCCTCTCCCTGAATTAGGTTTGGCCCTCAGCTCTTGAACCTGAAAAGAAAGGCATTGTGGGACTTGTACAACATGAATTCCAGATAAGTGGTTTTTAGAAGATCCAGGAACCGAGTTCCCAGTTGATATAAGGAACTAGGGTAAATAATAATAATGATAATGTTGGTATTTGTTAAGCACTTACTATGTGCTGAGTACTGTTCTAAGCACTGGGATAGACACGGGGGAATCAGGTTGTCCCATGTGGGGCTCACAGTCTTAATCCCCATTTTACAGATGAGGTAACTGAGGCACTGAGAAGTGAAGGGACTTGCCCAAAGTCACACAGCTGACAAGTGGCCGAGCCGGGATTCGAACCCATGGCATCTGACTCCAAAGCTCGTGCTCTTTCCACTGAGCCACACTGCTTCTCTAAATGAGAACTGAGAATATTTGGTGTCAGGATTTGGTTGATTTTCATTTTGACCACAAAGTATTTTATGTTTACTATAGTCTTGTGAGCTGTTTTTGTTTATTTGAATTTGTCATTTTAAGTGCACTATGGGGCACTGTGATAGTCATCCCAGCATTTCAGTAAAGCTTTAAAGGAGGGGAAATGTGTGGTCTGCTGGATGTGAACCGGGAGGTAGCTTTCAGGGGGAGAGAGGGCATGAGCAAGAGGTCTGTGGCAGGAGAGATGAGAATGAAGTACAGTGACTAGGTTGGCTTGAGAGGGAAGAAAAATGCAAGCTGGTATGGAGTGTGAGAAGAGTATGGATAGAAAAGCAAAGTCATCTAGTGGATAGAGCATGAGCCTAAGAGTTGGAAAGACCTGGGTTCGAGCCCCTACTCTGCTACTTGTCTGCAGTGTGAACTTGGGCATGCCACTTCACATCTCTTCACCTATCCTACCTAGAAAATCGAAATTAATAATAATAATAATAATAATGATGGTACATGTTAAGCACTTACTATGTGTCAAGCACTATTTTTAGCCCTGGGAAGAAGCAAGTTAATCAGGTTGTCCCACTTGGGACTCACAGTCTTAATCCCCATTTTACAGAGGAGGTAACCGAGGAACCAAGAAGTGCAATGATTTTCCCAAAGTCATGCAGCTGATAAGTGGCAGAGCCCTGATTAATACCCATGAGCCCTGACTACCAAGTTCATGCTCTTTCCACTAAGCCATGCTGCTTCTCATAAGTCGATAGCTGAGGGGGAGAGAATAGAGAGCTGAGGGGCAGAGAGACTGAGGAACAGGGGGACAGAGACATAAGGGGCATAGTGATGAGGATAGAGAGCAGATACCCTCGGAGAGGCAAAGGGAGAAGAGAGTTGAAGGGTAGGGGGTAATGATAATGATTATAATAACTGAGATTGTGAACACCATGTTACAGGCACAGGGACTGTGTCTGACCTGATTACCTTGTATCTACCTTAGTACTTAGAATAATGTTTGAGAGACAGTTGCTAACAAATACTACCATGATTACAACAGGTAGGATGAAACAAAAAAGAACAAACTGGTGGATTGCCTTAAAGCTACTGGTGAGGCTCTCTTTGACATAGAGAGGAATGAGTAACCATTAGGAGCTTTTGTCTTCTCAAGACGAAGGGGCCTCATCAGAATTCAGGAGAGAGTCCTGGTAAACTGGCGGCGACCTGAAAGGTCCTTGTCCACTGGAGCAATGAGCCACCTTAAGACTGGTGCTCTGTAGCTGCCACTGTGCAAATAAGCTTCTCAAGTGCAGGAACCTGTAGAATATTTGGAGAAACTGAGTCTCCTAAGATTACAGATACTTGGAAAACTTTCCAATCTTAATCCTATTATCCCGATTTCTAACATCATTACTTATAGTTATTCTTAATCCATCGTTATCCTTCTTTGTCTCTGTCTACCCTCTGTCCTTGTCATTGAATTCCAGAGGAATGAGCATGGAATTGTAAAAATGGAGAACAGGGGTGCAGACCCACGTCTGCCTCTGGCCTTGAGCAGGTCACTTTGCTTCTATGGACTTTAGCTTCCTAACCAGTAAAATGGAGATGTGATGCCTGCTATTCCTCCCTCTTAGGCTGTACACATTTGTACCTATTTTATATAACTATTTCTCAAGCATCAACTTATGTACATGGTAACATTCCTTCTTATTTCTATCTGTAATATACTTTATTATCTTCCCCTTCACTCTCCATGCCTCCCCCCACCCTGGCTTGGTTTATAATTCCTTGAGGGTATGGATCATGTCTTTTGAACTCTCCTGAATGCTTAGTACACTGCTCTACACAAAATAAGTGTTCAAAAATACTGCTGATGGATTAGATTGTAATTGTTTGTATTTATCCCAGCACTTAGTTCAATAGGTACTTAAAAAAGATGAATGCCAACGAGTGAACATCAAAAATGACGTCCTCCTAAGCTCATAGTACGTGCTTAGCACTCAGAAGGCAATTAATAAATTTGTTTAATACTACCATTACAGAGAAAACTCTGATCATGTATAGTAGGAAACAAGTACAGTATCTCTACTATGAATCCTTTTAATCATCAGTCTTCCTCTTCATCATCATCCTCACCATCAGTACCAACATCATTATTAACTTCATCATCTCTCCCTCAAGAGGCTCTTCCAACCCTATTCTCCCTCCCACTTGGCATCACCTAGGCTGTAGCCTTTCAGCACTTTGATACCCCATGCCCAGCCCCACAATGTTATGTCCATCTCTTAAACTCTGGCATTTCCCCTTTTTGTACTTTCTTTTAATGCCTGCCTCCCTTCTCGACTGCAGTTCTTGTTGGTTAACGATCATGTCTATCAACTCTTTTGTATTGTACTCTGACACAGACTAGAGTTAAAAGGGAGATACTGGATCTAATGGGGATATTAATATGCTATTTTTATTTTTATGGTGGTCTCTCTGGTTAGATAGTTGGGCTGATATGTATCTTTTTGCTTTTCTATACTTTCCAAGTTTCTAGTTCAGTACAGTGCACTAAGAGCTCGATAAATGATGCTCTCACTTCTATTACTATTACACTACAATTACTAATATGACAACTATTTCTAATAATAGTAAATAATAAAGACGAAGATGACAAAAATAACAAGAATAATGAGAAAGGTAGTAGGGTTGTCCTTTGGTTCAAAGACATTTTTTACGGTATTAGCGAAGCATTTACTATGGGCCAGGCACTGTACTAAGCACCCAGGCACTGTACTAAGAACTGGGGTTCACACAAGTTACTCAGGTTGGACACAGTCTCTGCCAAACGTGGAGTTCGTAGCCTTAAAGCCCATTTTGTAGCTGAGGTAACTGAGGCTCAGAGAAGTAAAGACTCTACCCTAAGGTTTTCCAGAATGTCTGTTTATTGTTACATTGTTCTCTCCCATGTGCTTAGTACTGTGATCTGCACCCAGTAAGCACTCAATATATACACTTGAATGAATGGATGAAAATGGCAGAACAAGGATTAGAACAAAGGGCCTTCTGACTCCAAGGCCTGTGCTCTACCCACTAGACTATGCTCCTTCCCATTTCCACTTCTGGTGGTGAAATCTTTTCTAGGATTGTGTTGTTGAGAGTGAATTTCTTCCATAATTACCCACTGTGTGCATAAAAACTCAGTCATGCACATTATCTGGTTCTTTACCATTTTGATGATCATTGGTCAGACACCAGTCATGGGGAAGCATGGTCTGTCCAGCAAGACATGTGCATGAATTTGTATTTGCAGTAGTGGGGATGGTTTGCATGAGGTATTAACTCTCCCTGGCCTGGCCTAGTCCTTGTATGCAAAGCCATGCATCATGGGAATGCTGGAAGACCATGACAGCCTTGAACTTACCCCCCAGTGTTTCTGTTTTCCTGTTCTGGGTTATCCCTCTTCCCCAAACCAATGACTCAGAATTATCAGGCATTGTTTGGTGTCACTGGCCATGTGGAAACTTGGAACAGGGTACCAGGACACCAGGCAGTTCTGCTTCCAGGTCACAAACACAGACAGACATGGAAGCCAGATCAGTGGAGATGGAGGTACCAGGCTTCCGGGTATACAGGAGAATGAGACTTGCAGGACAGGGTGATTCTAACCCCTCCATTCAAGTTCCATAACTACCCTGTTCTCCTCATCCCTGGATTTCCCCTGCTCCCCATTAGGCATGCACCATTTCCCAAGACCCTAAGACGGATTTCAGTTGGGAATATGAGAATCTTTTTTCCAGAACATTCTCAACCTCCTGTCGCTGAGAATCATCAGAAATGGGCTGACAGCTGAAAACATTAAAGACATAATGCCGTTGCTACTAAGAATGAGAGTGGAATTTATCTTTATATTTAATAAAAAACTCAGGGTAATTGTGTTTTGTCCATAGAAGAGCACGTAGAGGGTGACCAGGGCAATGATTCTCTTTGCTGCTCTGACCTCGGGCATTGCCTTGGGGGAGCATCCAGCCCTGTGGATGTGTCGGACCTGCTGGTGGTGTCTCTGCAGGACAAATATCACGTAGCCACTGGCCATACTCATGAGTCTCACAAAGAATATATCGCGGAGGGAGAGCACCACTGCAAACACCAGGGTTGAGACTGCACTGGTCCTGATGGAGCAGTATTTCACGAGGATGACCCTATTTATACTGGTGCTGTTACTAGGTCCCATCGTGTCCATTGGTGTAGTCACATCAAAGAGCAGATTGAGGATCCAGAAGAAGAGGCAGGAGGGGAGAATGTACTTGGGGAATTGGGTTTTGACTCCTGCCCACTGGGTGGTGCCAGGGCTGATGGTGACAGCTTGGAAGATGCTCAGGAGGCAGGTGGTGCAGATAGCAAGACCCCGCGCCACCTGATAAATGTATAAGAGGATTTTACAACCAACGTCATCCAGGAAATTATTCAGCCCCCAAGCAGACAGGATGTCAGGGATCCCTCGGCTGAGAAGGGCCATGGTGTTGGCCAGGGCCAGGTGGGCTAGGATCTTGTCCCGAGGATTCAGCTGGTGGGTGGTGGAGACCACTTATGCATACACCAGGAGGAGGAACACATTCCCTGAGACCCCAAAGACAATTTTTAACAGAAAGAGAATCCCAAAGGCATGTTCATTAGCATCCATTCTCTTCACTCGGCTGTATCAGAAGAGATCTTCAGTAGTACAATCTGGGAAATGAGAGAACTAGAGAGAAACAAATATATGCATTGAGAGCTAGTGTCAGAGAGTGTCAAGAGTCAGAGGAAAGGACAGAAAGACAGAAAGTCACAGAGAGAGAGGAGATGAGGGAGAAAGAGTGGCAGAAGGAGTGACAGAAATCAAACCATCCATCAGTGGTATTTATTGAGCATTCCCTCTGTGTAGACCACTGTTCTAAGCGCTTTGGAGAATATTCATTCAATACTCATTCAATAGTATTTATTGAGTGCTTACTATGCGCAGAGTATTGTACTAAGCGCTTGGAATGTACAAATCAGCAACAGATAGAGACAGTCCCTGCCTTTTGACGGGCTTACAGTCTAATCGGGGCAGACAGGCAGACAAGAACAATGGCAATAAATAGAGTCAAGGGGAAGAACATATAAAAACAATGGCAAATAAATAGAATCAGGCTGATGTACATCTCATTAAACAAAATAAACAAAATAAAGGAATATAGTACAACACAATTAGGAGACACAGTCCCTGCCAATTATCAACCTTACTGTCTAGAGGGTAGGAAACAGATATATGTAGACAATGTGGGCAACGAACCTGCTACCTCTCACATTCCAAGTGAGAGTTCTGCCACTTCAGTTTATTCCCCTCAGAGAGTCAAACAGAGAGACGGAGGAAGAGAGAGGTAGAATTGGTGAATTAGATGGAGATGGTAAGGCAGTGAAACCAAGTCAGAAAGAGACAGTGTGAGTCAAAGAGAGACAGAAAAAGCTCTAGATAGAGACAAGTCAAGGAGGGAGAGACAGATGGAGAGTAAGAGTTAGAGAGACACAGAAATCAATCCCTCATTGGCATTCTATGAGCAGTTACTGTGTTCAGAGCACTGTAATAAGTGTTTGGGAGGGTAAAATGAAACAGTTGATAGAATGATTCCCTGCCCACGATGAGCATACAGTCCAGGGGGAAGACATACATTAGGGTTTTTATATATGACAAAGCTCCTTATCTTCCCACCCAAAACCCTGTCCTCTCCTTGACTTTCCCATCATTGAAGAAACTCTCCATCCTCCCCATCTCACAGACCCCTAACCTTAGCATTATCCTTGACTCCTCTCTCTCTCTTTCAACACACTTATACTAACCTTCACAAGATCCTATCAGTCACACCTTCGCAACATAGCTCACATTTGCCCTTTCCTCTCCATCCAAACTATCATGTTAATACAATCATTCATTCATTCATTCAATAGTATTTATTGAGCGCTTACTATGTGCAGAGCACTGTACTAAGCGCTTGGGATGAACAAGTCGGCAACAGATACAGACAGTCCCTGCCGTTTGACGGGCTTACAGTCTAATCGGGGGAGACGGACAGACAAGAACAATGGCACTAAACAGCGTCAAGGGGAAGAACATCTCGTAAAAACAATGGCAACTAAATAGAATCAAGGCGATGTACAATTCATTAACAAAATAAATAGGGTAACGAAAATATATACAGTTGAGCGGACGGGTACAGTGCTGTGGGGATGGGAAGGGAGAGGTGGAGGAGCAGAGGGAAAAGGGGAAAATGAGGCTTTAGCTGCGGAGAGGTAAAGGGGGGATGGCAGAGGGAGTAGAGGGGGAAGAGGAGCTCAGTCTGGGAAGGCCTCTTGGAGGAGGTGATTTTTAAGTAAGGTTTTGAAGAGGGAAAGAGAATCAGTTTGGCGGAGGTGAGGAGGGAGGGCGTTCCAGGACCGCGGGAGGACGTGACCCAGGGGTCGACGGCGGGATAGGCGAGACCGAGGGACGGCGAGGAGGTGGGCGGCAGAGGAGTGGAGCGTGCGGGGTGGGCGGTAGAAAGAGAGAAGGGAGGAGAGGTAGGAAGGGGCAAGGTGATGGAGAGCCTTGAAGCCTAGAGTGAGGAGTTTTTGTTTGGAGCGGAGGTCGATAGGCAACCACTGGAGTTGTTTAAGAAGGGGAGTGACATGCCCAGATCGTTTCTGCAGGAAGATGAGCCGGGCAGCGGAGTGAAGAATAGACCGGAGCGGGGCGAGAGAGGAGGAAGGGAGGTCAGAGAGAAGGCTGACACAGTAGTCTAGCCGGGATATAACGAGAGCCCGTAATAGTAAGGTAGCCGTTTGGGTGGAGAGGAAAGGGCAGATCTTGGCGATATTGTAGAGGTGAAACCGGCAGGTCTTGGTAACGGATAGGATGTGTGGGGTGAACGAGAGGGACGAGTCAAGGATGACACCGAGATTGCGGGCCTGCGGGACGGGAAGGATGGTCGTGCCATCCACGGTGATGGAGAAGTCTGGGAGCGGACTGGGCTTGGGAGGAAAGATGAGGAGCTCAGTCTTGCTCATGTTGAGTTTTAGGTGGCGGGCCGACATCCAGGTGGAGACGTCCCGGAGGCAGGAGGAGATGCGAGCCTGAAGGGAGGGGGAGAGGACAGGGGCGGAGATGTAGATCTGCGTGTCATCTGCGTAGAGATGGTAGTCAAAGCCGTGAGAGCGGATGAGTTCACCGAGGGAGTGAGTGTAAATGGAGAACAGAAGAGGGCCAAGAACTGACCCTTGAGGAACTCCAACAGTTAAAGGATGGGAGGGGGAGGAGGCTCCAGCGTAGGAGACCGAGAATGATCGGCCAGAGAGGTAAGAGGAGAACCAGGAGAGGACAGAGTCCGTGAAGCCAAGGTGAGATAAGGTATGGAGGAGGAGGGGATGGTCGACAGTGTCAAAGGCAGCAGAGAGGTCAAGGAGGATCAGAATGGAGTAGGAGCCATTGGATTTGGCAAGAAGGAGGTCATGGGTGACCTTAGAGAGAGCAGTCTCGGTAGAGTGGAGGGGACGGAAGCCAGATTGGAGGGGGTCTAGGAGAGAATGGGAGTTAAGGAATTCTAGGCATCGATTGTAGATGACTCGTTCTAGGATTTTGGAAAGGAAGGGTAATAGGGAGATAGGACGATAACTGGAGGGGGAAGTGGGGTCAAGAGCGGGTTTTTTTAGGATGGGGGAGACGTGGGCGTGTTTGAAGGCAGAGGGGAAGGAGCCCTTGGAGATTGAGTGGTTAAAAATAGAAGTTAAGGAAGGGAGGAGGGCAGGGGCGATGGTTTTAAGAAGGTGAGAGGGAATGGGGTCCGAGGCGCAGGTGGAGGGGGTGGCACTTGCGAGGAGGGAGGAGATCTCCTCTGAGGATACTGCAGGGAAGGATGGGAAAGTAGGGGAGGGGGTTGGTGGGGGGGAGGGGAGAGGCGGAGGGGTGACTTTGGGGAGCTCAGACCTGATCGTGTTGATTTTCGTGAGGAAATAGGTGGCCAGATCATTAGGGGTGAGAGATGGGGGAGGGGGAGGAACAGGGGGCCTAAGGAGAGAGTTAAAGGTCCGGAACAATCGGCGGGGGTGACGGGCATGGGTGTCGATGAGGGAGGAGAAGAAGCTTTGCCTGGCGGAGGAGAGGGCAGAGTTAAGGCAGGAAAGGATAAATTTGAAGTGTGTGAGGTCGGCTTGGTGCTTGGACTTTCGCCAGCAGCGCTCAGCAGCTCGAGCATAGGAGCGTAGGAGGCGGACGGAGGAGGTGATCCAGGGCTGTGGGTTAGAGGCGCGAGAGCGGCGGAGGGAAAGGGGGGCGAGAGAGTCGAGATGAGTAGAGAGGGTGGAGTTGAGAGCGGAGACCTGATCGTCGAGAGTGGGAAGAGAGGACAGGGTGGCAAGGTGAGGCGAGATGCTATTGGAAAGACGGATGGGATCGAGAGAGCGGAGGTCTCTGTGGGGCAGTAGCGAAGATTTGCAGGGGGAGGGAGTGTGAGAGATGAGGCAGGTGAGAAGGTTATGGTCCGAGAAGAGAGGGATTTCAGAGTTGGTGAGTGAGGAGATAGTGCAGCGGTAGGAGATGACAAGATCGAGGGTGTGACCGAGTCGGTGAGTGGGCGCGGTATGGTGGAGGAGGAGGTCGGCAGAGTCGAGGAGGGATAGCAGGCGGGCGGCAGAGGAGTCGTCGGGTACATCCGTATGGATGTTGAAGTCTCCAAGGATCAGAGTGGGCAGAGAGAAGGAGAGAAGGAAGGTGAGAAAGGGGTCAAGGTGGTTGAAGAAGTCGGAGGTGGGACCGGGAGGGCGGTAGATGACGGCGACAAGTAACTGGAGTGGGTGGTAGAGGCGAATGATATGGGCTTCGAAGGAGGGGAAGGAGAGGGAGGGGGGAGGAGGGATAGTGCGGAAGCGGCATCGGGGCGAGAGGAGGAAGCCGACGCCTCCTCCCTTACCGGTGAGTCTGGGGGAGTGGGAAAAGGAGAGGCCTCCACTGGAGAGAGCGGCGGCGGAGACCGTGTCTTCGGGAGAGAGCCACGTTTCCGAAAGGGCGAGGAGGAGGAGAGAGCGGGAGAGGAAAAGGTCATGGATGAAAGGTAGCTTGCCTGTAACAGAGCGGGGGTTCCAGAGGCCACACTTGAAAGTAGCTGTGGGTGCAAGGGGAGGAGGGGGGGAAGGGCGGGGGGAGGGGAGGGTTTGGATGGGAAGGAGGTGGCGGGGCCCTGGACGAGGAGAGGGGGATGAGGGGTGGCGGTGGGACAAGAGGACTGGGATTGGGCATGGGTGGGGAAGAGAGAAGGGGGGAGGGGGTGAAGAGGGGATTTGGTGGGGGGAAGAGTAGGGGGAGGGGGAAGAGGGGTAGCGCTGGTAAAGTGGGGTTCTAGGGCGGGAGAGAGGAGGGGGGGAGGAGACAGAGGAGAGAGCGGGAAAGAGCTGAGCGAGAGAGGGGAAGGGGAAGGGGAGGATAGGAAGGGGCGGGAGGGGGGAGGGGGGGAGAAGGGACATGACGAGGCCAGAGAGGTGGGTGGCAGCACTGACAACAATAAACAGTAATAAACGAAATCGGTAATATAGCAACATGATACAATATGATACAATACAGTGGTGCTAATATAGCAACATGATACAGTATGATACAATATAGTCGTGTTAATAAAAGGGGTGATGACCAGGGTCGGGGGTAGACTCGATTAAGGGGCGACCTGATCAAATTCAAAATCTGACGACAATAAACAATAAAAAGCGAGATCGCAAATATAGCAACATGCTACAGTAAGGCACACTACAATAGTGTTAATAAGCAGGCGATGACCAGGGTCGGGGGACGAGCCGTCCCTACCCGATCAGACTCAAAGTCAAGCGGCCAGCGGCCGAGAGTGTCCCAGAGCTCATGACCAAATAACCCTGTGGCGGCGGGGGGGCCCTGAGGTTGTCCGGGGTGGGTGGCGGCCGTAGGCGGCGGCTAAGGCAAGGTAACATGGTGAGAACAAGGACGTCGTCGCCCGGGGCGGGGGCGGGAGGGATGAATCACCTCAAGAGGGAAGAGGGAGTGAGGCCTTCCCAAAATGGCCGCCTCAGGCAGAGTGGGGGCTTCCTAAAATGGCCGCCTCGGGCGGAGTGGGGGAGCGGTTGGGGAGCACAATGTCCCTGGGCCCGAGCAGGGGGACACAATGTCCCCCGAGGACACAATGTCCTTGGGGCCGAGAAGGGGAGCACAATGTCCCCAGGATCGAGAAGGGGAGCGCAATGTCCCCGGGCCCGAGCGGGGGGGGGGGGAGGGGGTGGACTGGAAGCTGGTGGCTGGGGGTCTGTGGGGGCGAAGATCCGTAGTGTCGGAGTTCCCGAGCGGGGGTGCGGAGATCCAGGTTGTGAAAGGCTGAGGCGGGCGTGGGTCCGGACGGTCCGAGGCTCAGCTCCCCGGTGGAGGCGGAGGAAGCGCAGATGAGTCAGCGAGCGGTAGGCGAAGGGGGGCTTGTCGGGAATCGGGGCAGGGGCCGGGTGGGCCGAGGCTGCGCCTCAGGGGAGCAGAGATCCCGAGCCCACGAGGTAATGGCTCCAAGGGTCCGGGCGATGACAAGGCTCAGCTTCCCGGGAGGGGGGGGTGGTCTCGGCGTGGATGAGTCGGCGGTCGGCGGCCAAAAAGCCGCTAAAGTCGGCGGTCGGTGGCCAAAAGGCTGTTAAAGAGCTAGGCTGGAAACGGGGGGCAGGCAGCCCAAGGAACCACCGCCTGGGAGGAGAGCTCCAGAGTCCATGTGGTGGTCGATTCGGCTGGGAAGAGGGGGCCCGGCGGTCTGAGACTTACCCCCAGGGGAACAGAGATCCCGGGCCCACGTGGTAATGGCTCCAAGGGTCCGGGCGATGACAAGGCTCAGCTTCCCGGGAGAGGGGGGGTGGTCTCGGCGTGGATGAGTCGGCGGTCGGCGGCCAAAAAGCCGCTAAAGTCGGCGGTCGGTGGCCAAAAGGCTGCTAAAGAGCTAGGCTGGAAACGGGGGGCAGGCAGCCCAAGGAACCATCGCTTGGGAGGAGAGCTCCCGAGTCCATGTGGTGGTCGATTCAGCTCCAGGGGAGCAGAGATCCCGGGCCCATGCGGTAATGGCGCCAAGGGTCCGGGCGATGACAAGGCTCAGCTTCCCGGGAGAGGGGGGGTGGTCTCGGCGTGGATGAGTCGGCGGTCGGCGGCCAAAAAGCCGCTAAAGTCGGCGGTCGGCGGCCAAAAGGCTGTTAAAGAGCTAGGCTGGAAACGGGGGGCAGGCAGCCCAAGGAACCACCGCCTGGGAGGAGAGCTCCAGAGTCCATGTGGTGGTCGATTCGGCTGGGGGCACGACCACCCCTGACCAAGGCAGAGATGATCGACTACGTCCAACAGGGATTCACCCTCCGACACGGTCCAAGGCGGACTGGCAACGCCCTGCAGTTCCTCATCCTCATGAGTCATCCATCATGAGTCATCCATCATGAGTCAATCACTCATCCTATCCCACTTAGATTACTGCATCAGCTTCCTTGCTGACTTCACAACCTCCTGTCTCTCTCCCCTCCAGTTCACACTTCACTCCACTCCCCGGTCAACTTTCTACAATAAAAGTTCAGGACATTTCACCCGGCTCCTCCCTTCTCAAAAATCTCCAATGGTTGCCCATCCACCTCCAATACAAAAACTCCTCACCATTGGCTTTAAAACACTCCATAACCTTCAACCCTCCAACCTCACCTTGCTTCTCTCCTTCTACAACCCATCTCACATACTTCACGCCTCTACTGCTAACCTTCCCATGGTGCCCCTAAACCTGCCTCTCTCATCACTGCTGACCCTTGGCACACATCCAGCCCTGGGCCTGGAACACCCTCCCTCCTCATATCCAACAGTCAATTACTCTCCTTCATTTCAAAGCCTTACTGAAGGCATATCTCCTTCAAGAGGCCTTCCCAAAAGAAGCCCCATTTTTCCTTATCTTCCATTCCTTTCTGCATCATCCTGACTTGCTTCTCTTCCTCTTCACTTTAATATATATATATATACATATATCTGTAATTTCATCTGTTTGTAGTGATGTCTATCTCCACACCTCTAGACCATGAGCTCACTGTGGTCAGGGGGTGTCACTCTTTACTGTTGTATTTTATTTCTCAAGCACTTAGTATAGTGTTCTGCACACAGTAAGTGCTTAATAAATACGATTGAATGAATATGAATAAATAACTCATGAATATGTACAGAAAAAGACAGAAACACAGTATGACAGAGGGAAACAAAGAAACAAATCAGGTGTCAGACAGAGGCACAGGGAAAGAGACAGTCAGAGATGGAGGGACAGAGGCCAAAAGTCAGAAAAATATAGTAGAGGGATATATATGTATTTATATATATATACAAACATATAGAAAGAGAGATACAGAAGGACAGATAGAGACAGATGGAGAGACAGTCAAAAAATGACAGAGAGAAACAAAGAAGTGGAGAGAATGAGAGTAGACAGGTAGAGACAGAGAATGCAGAGAGACGAGGAGAGAAACAGAAACAATGATTAATTCATTTGGATGCCCAGTTAATTTCAGGACTACTTTCCATATGGACCCAGGACAAGCATATTTCCCTGTGGGCAGGTTACACAAGCCACTCAGAAGGTTTTCAGGTCCCACTTGGTTCCAATTCAGTCTCAACCCCCAGATAATGCTGAGAACTTGCCCCCAGTTCAGCAAGACAGGACTGGAATTCTCCAGGTTGGACTGAGGCAGGATGAGGCAGGATTCCCATGGCAACCTTGAGAAAATTTAAAGAAGATGAGGGAAGAAGCCTGGAATACCCTGTGACCCATCACTCGGGGACAGGTTCATTCGGGAATCGGCACGGCGAGACAGCGAAGGTGAGACCAAGGATGGAAAGGCTGAGTTTTATAAAAAATTCATTCCACGAGGCGAATTGAATTATTTGATTATTCTGAACACAGTCTATTTGAATTATTTGATTATTTTAAATGGGGTAAATTGAATAATTTGATTATATTAGAGATTCTCTATAGGATGAATATTCTTATGTGTTTCTTGCATGTGGTAAAGCACCCAGGTTTGACCCAGCAGAAATTCACTCATGGATTGTTCACGCACGATGATGTGGCTAGCTGCCACCCATGAGCACCTCCCATTTGTGAGGAATCCACTTATGCTTTACTGACCCATGGCAAAGCACCTGGCTTCCAGTCCCATGAGCGTTCAGCAGCACGGTACACTCCCCCATCCCTTGGCTTCTCACTTGGGGCAGGCAGGGTGGGCTTCTCACACCAGTGACAGAAGTGACCCGCAGCCAGCTGCTGCAAGTCTCGATCTGCTGCACAGAAGGCCAGAAGGCGCAGGTATTTATTACCTGTGCTACTAGGACACTGGAGCTTCCAGCCTCAGTTTATCCAATCTTTGCCCTCCCGCCTAATTCATACCTAATTTTATTGGCATGCGAGGGGAGGGACACCTTCTGTATTCCAGGTTTGAGCTGTCAATCTAGCAGTTTGGGATGTGGGGGCGATATCTCACCTTCACTTCCTAATTCCACCTGATGGCTCAGGCGGTCAAGAGATTACATTTGGTCTTGAGATGGTGGATATCCTGGGGTCTTCTTGGGACATACCCTCGATCTCTCCTCTCAGGTTGTTGGATTCTTGGACACCCACAGTGACCTCTATTATGAGAGTCGAGACTGGCCTCTTCTCCACTCCACCTCTCGGGTCCTATAGTGGAAGGGAGGGAGACATAGATGATGACTAATGTCTCTTGGGCACCAGGTAGCGGGACCTCACTGTGTATGCTCAGTCTTTGAGACCGGCCCTGCCCTGGACAGGAAGGAGACATAGTCTTCATTCTGGTAGACTTCAGAGTGGGCACACAGCAGGGTGGGCTTTAGGGAAATAAGAAAAGTTCCATTGCCTCCTGCTCTTTCCAGTAGGTGGCCGGGGAGAGGCCAGAAAGAGTAAAGGGGTCAGTGTTGAGAAGAGGTGGGGAGGAGAGAGGAGAAAAAGAAGAGTGGAAAGAGAAAAAGGAAAACGGGAGAAAGGATTGGGGGAGAAAGGGAGAAATGCCCGTGGAGTAAGAGTTAACGGGTAGGATGATAAAAAGAGAAGGGACAGGAGTAGATACAAAGAAGGAAAGGAAGAGAAAGAAAGAAGACCCATGGAGAGACAGAGAAAAGGGAGAGGAGGAGGGGATAAAGGACAAAGGCAAAGAGAAGGAAAGGCATAGAGAGAGACAGCGAAATGAGTCCGGTGGAGAGAGCGAAGATTTACCTGGTTTCTTATCTCGGCTCCAACACTGGTTTGTTTTAGAACCTTGGGAAAGTTCCTTCACTTCTCTAAGCCTCAGTTTCCTCATTTATAAAATGTGAACGAAATGCCTGTTCTCACTCTTATCTGCCTGTGACCCACATGTGTGGCCTAGACTATGTCCAACCCGATTATATTGTATCTATCCCAGCAATTAAAACAGTGATTGGCTTAGAGTAAGCATTTAATAATTACCACTATGATTATCATTATTATCACTGTTTTCATTCTTATCACTTCATTATTACTGCCTTCTAGTTGTTCACTGATGCCAGTGATGTTATATGTAATTCTGCACCACCTTTCACCCCCATTTCCACCACTGCTGGCCTGGTGGAGCGACTGAGTCATCCCCAGTTTATTCCCCATATTGGGGGACCTGAAGGAACTTCAGGTGCTAATGGGTGAACATCAGCTGCTGGGGGAATGGTGGACACCGATCCAGCACCAGGACTGTGTCCTCCAGGATATAGATGGAAATTTACCAAATGGTTAGCTGATGGGGCTAGGAGTCAAGAACCCAGGTTCTGCTAGTGACCTGCTGTGTGACACTGAACAGTTCACTGAATGTCTCTTTGTCTCAGTTACCTCTCCTGTTAAATGGGGATGAGATCCCTCATCTCTCTCCCTCTTAGACTCTGAGCATCAATAATAATAATGATAATGATGGCATTTGTTAAGCACTTACTATGTGCCAAGCACTGTTCTAAGTGCTGGGTAGATGCAAGGTAATCAGGTTGTCCCACCTGGGGTTCACAGTTGTAATCCCCATTTTACAGATGAGGCAACTGAAGCACAGAGGTGTTAACTGACTTGCCCAAAGTCACACAGCTAACAAGTGGTGGGGCCGAGTTATAGCCCACGACCTCTGACTCCCAAGCTCAGGCTCTTTCCACTAAGCCACTCTGTTTCTCCTCAATAGGGGATAGGGACTGTGTCCAATCTGATTATCTTATTTCTGCTCCAGAGGTTGGTGCATAGTAACCATTTATTAAATACCATCCTTATGAGCCCAGGTTCTTGTTCCAGCTCTGCCATGTGCTTGCTGGCTGACCTTGAGCAAATCACTCCACCTCTCCGGACTTCAATTTCCTCATTTGTAAAGTGACAGTCGTAATGCAATGACACAGAGATGGTGAGGACAGAGTGAGATACATCAAGTGACAAGCTCAGTTCAGTGCTCAGCACACAGTAAGCAGTCAGTAAATACCACTGATTGACAACACTTTAAGGTAATAATAGGACTGAGGAAATATAGGATGTCATTATTATACAACTCAGAAACAGTTCAAACTACAAAGAGAGCACAGTAAGGGGCAGTCTCGCCTACTTACCATATGGTGATTATTTATTACTATTTTGTACTTTCTCAAGCACTTAGTTCAGTCTGGACTCAAGTGCTCAACTCTGTAGTATTTATAGTATTTAACATTTCAATCTGCTCAGTACAGTCCCCTGCACACAGGAATCCCTCACTGAATACCACAGATGGGCTGATTGCATGCATAATTCAGCGAGGACTGTGGCTGTTCCGTTATATTTTTCATCCTCACACACACCAATGGGTAAATAAAACCGTCAGTGATATCATCTTTAAATATAAAGAACAAGACCTATGTGCGAGTGTGTACCTCTGCGGGGGTGTACATGTGTTTGTGTTTATCTGTGTGTGTTTCTGTGTTTGTCTGTGTTACTTGTGCAGGCAAGGAGAGCAGTGAGTAACTAGAGAAGCAGTGTTGCTTAGTGGAAAGAGCCCAGACTTGAGAGTCAGAGTTCGTGGGTTGTCGTCCTGGCTCTGCCACTTATCAGCTGTGTGACTTTGGACAAGTCACTTAGCTTCTCGGTGCCTCAACTACCTCATCTGTAAAATGGGGATGAAGACAGTGAGCCCCACGTGGGACTACCTTGATTACCTTGTATCTACCCCAGCTCTTAGAACAGTACTTGGCACATAGTAAGTGCTTAAATGCCATTATTATTCTTAGTGAGAAAATGTCACTGGTCTTTCTTCTTCCATGCTCTTCTGACTTCAGTCCACATTTCACCCGGTAGCTTGGATTACCTTTCCAAAGTATTATTTTGCCATTTTGTCTTACTCACCCACACCGATTGTGAATTCAACCTGGGAGGGCAGCTCGCAGAAAGTGAGACTCTGTCTGGACGAGGCTGAGGCAGTATTTATTAACAGGTTTTTTCATCTCTCCACTCCCTCAGGGTATGATTTGTATGTGTGTGTGTGTGTATGTGCATAAGTCGGTGGGTGGAGGGGGTAGGGGTGGATAAGGAAAGTGTCAGTTAGGGAATCGCTGAGCACTAATCCACTCTGACACACTGAAGGAGAAATCTCAGGATATTTTCAGACTCCCCTTCCTGCAGCCCACTAGTCAGCCCCTTTTCTCGCTGCTCCCTCTACCCCCCCTTCACCTCTCCGCAGCTAAACCCTCTTCTCTCCCCTTTCCCTCTGCTCCTACCCCTCTCCCCTCCCATCCCCTCAGCACTGTACTCATCCGCTCAAGTGTAAATATCTTCATTACCCTATTTATTTTGTTGATGAGATGTACATCATCTTGATTCTATTTATTTGCTATTGTTTTAATGAGATGTTCTTCCCCTTGATTCTATTTATTGCTACTGTTCTTGTCTGTCTGTCTCCCCCGATTAGACTGTAAGCCCATCAAAGGGCAGGGACTGTCTCTATCTGTTACCTATTTGTACACTCCAAGCGCTTAATACAGTGCTCTGCACATACTAAGTGCTCAATAAATACTAGTGAATGAATGAATGAATAGTCTGGCACAACATGAGCCCAGATCTCTCCTTGCTATTACCAGTTGCTAATTGACACATCAGAGGTGCCCATAGAGATAAGTAGCATTATCATTGCCATTCCTGCACTCCTTTTTTTTCCTCCACTTCCTGTACCTCTCCCTTCCCTACTCCTTTTCCTCTTCTACCCCTTCCACTCTTCCCCTTTCTTCTCTGCCCCTCCAACCCACCATCTCGCTGAATTAACTTTGGCCCTCAGCTCTTAGAGCTGAAGACAAAGAGATCGTGTGAACTGAAGAACATGGGTAACAGCCAAGAGATTTTTGTAAGATCTAAAGAGGAACCAGATCCCAGTTGAGATTAAGGAACTAGGGTAAATGAGAACAGACTGCATTTGGCTCCAGGATTTGGTTATTTTCCTTTTGACCAGACACAAAGTAATTTAAGTTCATGATAGTCTTGTGACGAGTTCCTATTTTTTTTTTTTTGAGTCTGCCATCGTAAGTATACTACAGCAGAGTGTTCTATCCAGTGTGTTCTATAGAATTTCAGTAAGGCTTTAAGGGAAGGGAGATCTGTGGTGTGCCAGTGTGCTGTTGACTGTCACCCCCCTTCTCAACTGTGATTCCATTGATGGGTAGGGATTGTCTCTATTTCTTGCTGAATTGCTTCCCAAATGCTTAGTACAGTGCTCTGTACACAGTCAGCGCTCAATAAATATGATTGAATGAAAGAATGAAGGGAAGATGTTTCTAACGGGGAGAGAGAGCATGAGCAAGAGGTCAGTGGAGGGAGACATGAGAAGGAAACATGGTGAGTAGGTTGGCTTGAGATGAATAAAAAGTGCAAGCTGGTGTGGATTGGGAGAAGAGTGTAGATAGAAAAGCAGTATGCTCTAGTGGACAGAGCATGAGCCTAGGAGTCAGAAGCACCAGGGTTCATACCCCTACTCTGGCACTTGTCTGCTGTGTGACCTTAGACAAGCCATTTCACTTCTCTGCATTTCAGTTATCTCACTGAGGAAATGGGGATTAAGACTGTGAACCCCATGTGGGACAGAGACTGTGTCTGACCTGATTACCTTATATCTACCTCAGCACCTGGAAAAATGTTTGGTACATAGTCCTTGACAAATGCTAGTATTATTATAACAGGTAGAAGGGAAAAAAAAACTGGTGGATTGTCTGAAAGACAGTGGTGTAGCTCTGTTTGCTGTAGAGCAGAATGAGCAACCATTAGGAGTTTTTGTTTTCTCAAGATGGAGGGACCTCATCAGAATTTAAGAGTGAATCCTAGTAAACTGGCCACCACCCCAAAGGTCCTTGTCCCCTGGAGCAGTGAGCCACCTGAAGACTGGCTCTCTATAGCTGCCATTGTCCAGAACAGCTTTCCGAGGGCAGGAACCTATAGAACATTTAGAAAACTTGAGTCCCTTAGAATTCCAGGTACTGGGCTGTCATCCCTTCTTACCTAACTTTCCAATCTTTCCCCTCTTATACTGATTTGTTAGCACTGTAACTTGTAGTCATTTTTAATCAACTGTTATTCTGCTTTGTCTCTGTCTACCCTCTGTGCTTGTCTCTGAAGCCCAGAGGAATGAGCATGGAAATGTAAATCTGGAGAACCAGGATGTAGTCCCAGCTCTGCCTCTGGCCTTTTGTATGACCTTGAGCAGGTCACTTTGCTTCTCTGGACTTCAGTTTCCTAACCAATAAAATGGAGACATGATTCCTGCTATAGCTCCCTCTTAACTTTGCATATTTGTACTTATCTTCTATATCTATTTCTCAAGCATAAACTCATGTACTTAACAACAATTCTTCTCATTTCAAACTGTAAGGTAATTCTTTCTCTGCTCCCTCACTCTTCCCCCCAGACCACTAGGCTTTAAATTTCTTGAGGGTATGGATCATGTCTTTTGAACTCTAACAAGTGCTTAGTACAGTGGTTTGCATAAAATAAGTATTCAAAAAATGCTGTTGATTGATAAGATTGTATGTCCACTACTGGACAGGGACTGTGGCTGATCTAATTATTTGTGTTTATCCCAGCACTTAGTACAATAGCTACTTAATGAACATGAAAACCAACCAGTGAACATTATAAATGAGGTCCTCCAAGCTCACAGTACAGGACTTAGAACTCAGAAGGTGATTCATAAATTTGTTCACTATTACTATTACAGAGAAAACTCTGGTCATGCTTAATAGGACACAAATACAAGATCTCTGATATGAATCTTTTTAATCATCAATCTCTGTCCTCATCACCATCCTCATCATCAATATCAAACAACACTATTTACATAATTATCTCCCCTCCCTCGCAAGAGGTCCTTCCAACCCTATTCTTCCTCCCTCTTTCCATCACCTAGGCTCTCAGATCTACAGCCTTTGAGCACTTTGATACCTCTTGCCCAGCCCCACATTTATAGGTACATATCTTAAACTCTGTCTTTTCCCCAGTTAGTAATTTTTACAATGTCTGCCTCCCCTCCAGACTGTAGTTCTTGTTAGTTAGGGATCGTGTCTACCATTCATTCATTCATTCATTCAATAGTATTTATTGAGCGCTTACTATGTGCAGAGCACTGTACTAAGCGCTTGGGATGAACAAGTCGGCAACAGATAGAGACGGTCCCTGCCGTTTGACGGGCTTACAGTCTAATCGGGGGAGACGGACAGACAAGAACAATGGCAATAAACAGCGTCAAGGGGAAGAACATCTCGTAAAAACAATGGCAACTAAATAGAATCAAGGTGATGTACAATTCATTAACAAAATAAATAGGGTAACGAAAATATATACAGTTGAGCGGACAAGTACAGTGCTGTGGGGATGGGAAGGGAGAGGTGGAGGAGCAGAGGGAAAAGGGGAAAATGAGGCTTTAGCTGCGGAGAGGTAAAGGGGGGATGGCAGAGGGAGTAGAGGGGGACGAGGAACTCAGTCTGGGAACGCCTCTTGGAGGAGGTGATTTTTAAGTAGGGTTTTGAAGAGGGAAAGAGAATTGGTTTGGCGGAGGTGAGGAGGGAGGGCGTTCCAGGACCGCGGGAGGACGTGACCCAGGGGTCGACGGCGGGATAGGCGAGACCGAAGGACGGTGAGGAGGTGGGCGGCAGAGGAGCGGAGCGTGTGGGGTGGGCGGTAGAAAGAGAGAAGGGAGGAGAGGTAGGAAGGGGCAAGGTGATGGAGAGCCTCGAAGCCTAGAGTGAGGAGTTTTTGTTTGGAGCGGAGGTCGATAGGCAACCACTGGAGTTGTTTAAGAAGGGGAGTGACATGCCCAGATCGTTTCTGCAGGAAGATGAGCCGGGCAGCGGAGTGAAGAATAGACCGGAGCGGGGCGAGAGAGGAGGAAGGGAGGTCAGAGAGAAGGCTGACACAGTAGTCTAGCCGGGATATAACGAGAGCCCGTAATAGTAAGGTAGCCGTTTGGGTGGAGAGGAAAGGGCGGATCTTGGCGATATTGTAGAGGTGAAACCGGCAGGTTTTGGTAACAAATAGGATGTGTGGGGTGAACGAGAGGGACGAGTCAAGGATGACACCGAGATTGCAGGCCTGTGGGACGGGAAGGATGGTCGTGCCATCCACGGTAATAGAGAAGTCTGGGAGAGGACCGGGTTTGGGAGGGAAGATGAGGAGCTCAGTCTTGCTCATGTTGAGTTTTAGGTGGCGGGCCGACATCCAGGTGGAGACGTCCCGGAGGCAGGAGGAGATGCGAGCCTGAAGGGAGGGGGAGAGGACAGGGGTAGAGATGTAGATCTGCGTGTCATCTGCGTAGAGATGGTAGTCAAAGCCGTGAGAGCGGATGAGTTCACCGAGGGAGTGAGTGTAAATGGAGAACAGAAGAGGGCCAAGAACTGACCCTTGAGGAACTCCAACAGTTAAAGGATGGGAGGGGGAGGAGGCTCCAGCGTAGGAGACCGAGAATGATCGGCCAGAGAGGTAAGAGGAGAACCAGGAGAGGACAGAGTCCGTGAAGCCAAGGTGAGATAAGGTATGGAGGAGGAGGGGATGGTCGACAGTGTCAAAGGCAGCAGAGAGGTCAAGGAGGATCAGAATGGAGTAGGAGCCATTGGATTTGGCAAGAAGGAGGTCATGGGTGACCTTAGAGAGAGCAGTCTCGGTAGAGTGGAGGGGACGGAAGCCAGATTGGAGGGGGTCTAGGAGAGAATGGGAGTTAAGGAATTCTAGGCATCGATTGTAGATGACTCGTTCTAGGATTTTGGAAAGGAAGGGTAATAGGGAGATAGGACGATAACTGGAGGGGGAAGTGGGGTCAAGAGTGGGTTTTTTTAGGATGGGGGAGACGTGGGCATGTTTGAAGGCAGAGGGGAAGGAGCCATTGGAGATTGAGTGGTTAAAAATAGAAGTTAAGGAAGGGAGGAGGGCAGGGGCGATGGTTTTAAGAAGGTGAGAGGGAATGGGGTCCGAGGCGCAGGTGGAGGGGGTGGCACTTGCGAGGAGGGAGGAGATCTCCTCTGAGGATACTGCAGGGAAGGATGGGAAAGTAGGGGAGGGGGTTGGTGGGGGGAGGGGAGAGGCGGAGGGGTGACTTTGGGGAGCTCAGACCTGATCGTGTTGATTTTCGTGAGGAAATAGGTGGCCAGATCATTGGGGGTGAGAGATGGGGGAGGGGGAGGAACAGGGGGCCTAAGGAGAGAGTTAAAGGTCCGGAACAATCGGCAGGGGTGACGGGCATGGGTGTCGATGAGGGAGGAGAAGAAGCTTTGCCTGGCGGAGGAGAGGGCAGAGTTAAGGCAGGAAAGGCTAAATTTGAAGTGTGTGAGGTCGGCTTGGTGCTTGGACTTTCGCCAGCAGCGCTCAGTAGCTCGAGCATAGGAGCGTAGGAGGCGGACGGAGGAGGTGATCCAGGGCTGTGGGTTAGTGGAGCGAGAGCGGCGGAGGGAAAGGGTGGCGAGAGAGTCGAGATGAGTAGAGAGGGTGGAGTTGAGAGCGGAGACCCGCTCGTCGAGAGTGGGAAGAGAGGACAGGGCGGCAAGGTGAGGAGAGATGCTATTGGAAAGACGGATGGGATCGAGAGAGCGGAGGTCTCTGTGGGGCAGTAGCGAAGATTTGCAGGGGGAGGGAGTGTGAGAGATGAGGCAGGTGAGAAGGTTATGGTCAGAGAGAGGGATTTCAGAGTTGGTGAGGGAGGAGATAGTGCAGCGGTAGGAGATGACGAGATGGAGGGTGTGACCGAGTTGGTGAGTGGGCGCGGTATGGTGGAGGAGGAGGTCGGCAGAGTCGAGGAGGGATAGCAGGCGGGCGGCAGAGGAGTCATCGGGTACATCCCTATGGATGTTGAAGTCTCCAAGGATCAGACTTCAGAGTATGTTACCAACTCTAACATACTCTAACATACTGGGTGCCAAGACAAACTAGAGGTAAAATGGGAGGTCCCAGATCTTATGGTGCTTATAATCTGCTATTTTTGCTTTTATGCTTGTCTTTCTGGTTAGATCACTGGGGTGTGTATCCATTGGTTTTCTATACGTTCCAAGTTTCTAGTTCAGTACAGTGTACCAAGAAAGTGCTCCATAAACGCTACAATCATCTCTATTGCTACTATCCTACTAGGAGTACTAAGTCTAAAACAACTATGGCTAAATTTAGTAAATAATCAAGACAATGATGATAAGAATAAGAAGAATAAGGACAAAGGTAGGAGAGTTCTCCTTTGGTTCCAAGACTTGTTCCTTGGTTACAAGACTTTTTTATAGTATTTGTTAAGAGGTTACTATGGTCCAGTAACTGGGGTTCACACAAGTTAGTCAGGTTGGACACAGTCTCTGCCCCACATGGAGCTTGTTGTCTTAAACCCCATTTTGTAGCTGAGGTAACTGAGGCTCAGAGAAGTGAAGTGACTTCCCCAAGGTCTCCCAGCCTGTGTCTGTTCCGTGTTACAGTCGATTAGACTGTAAGCCCATCAGTGGGCAGGGACTGGCTCTATCTGTTGCCAATTTGTACATTCCAAGCGTTTAGTACAGGGCTCTGCACATAGTAAGCGTTCAATAAATACTATTGAATGGATAAATGTTACACTGTTCTGTCCCAGGTGCTTACTACTGTGATCTGTATGCAGTAAGTACAAAATAAATACAATTGAATTTATGGAATGAATGAATGAAAGTGGCAGAACCAGGATTAGAACACAGGTCCTTCTGACTCCAAGGCCTGTGTTCTGTCTACTAGGCCATGCTCCTACTCATTTACACTTCTGGTGGTGAAACTATATCTAAGATTGTGTTGTGGAAAGTGAATTTCTTCCATACTTGCCTACTGTGCCCTTAAAACCTCAGTCATGCACATTTTCTGGCTCTTTGCCATTTTGATGAGCATTGGTCAGGCACCAGTCATGCCACCAGCAAGTCACGTACATGAATTTTTATTTGCACTAGAAGGGATGTTTTGCACTGAGGTTTTCACACTCCCTGGCCTGGTCCTTGTATGAAAAGCCATACAGAGTGTGAATGCCAGCAGACCCTGACAGACCTGAATTTACCCCCAGTGTTACTGACTGCTTCCCTTTTCTGAGTTAGCCCCCTTCTCCAAACCAATGACTCTCAGAATTATCAAGCACTATTAGGTGTCACTGGCCAGGGGAAACTTGGAACAGGGAACGAGGACACCAAACAGTTCTGCTTCCACATCACAAACACATACAGACATGGAAGCCAGCTCAGTGGAGATGGAGGTATCAGGCCTCTGAGTATACAGGAGAATGAAACTTGCAGGACAAGTTGTCTCTGGCCCCTCCATCCCAGTTCCATTACTATCCTGTTCCCCAGATCCCTGGATTCCCCCATTCCCTAACAGGCATGCACCATTTCCCAAGACCCTGTGAGGGTTCCAAGTTGGGAGTATAAGAATCTCTTTTCCAGAACATTCTTATCCTCCTGTCACTGAGAATCATCAGAAATGGACTGACAGCTGAAATAGTTAAGGACATAAGGTTGTTGCTCTGAAGGATGGGAGAGGAATGTATCTTCATATTTAATAAAAAACTCCGGGTGATTGTGTTCCGTCCATGGAGGAGGACGTACAGGGTGACCAGGGCAGTGATTCTCTTTGCTGCTCTGACCTTGGGCATTGCCTTGGGGAGCATCTGGGTCCGTGGAGGTGTCTGGCCTGCCGGTGGTCTCTGTGCAGGACAAACACCATGTAACCACTGGCCATGCTCATGAGTCCCATGAAGAACATATCACGGAGGGAGAGCACCACCACATTGACCAGGGTTGTGACTGTACTGATACTGACGGAGGAACAGTATTTCAGGATGACAAAATTCGTGTTGGTGCTGTTCCCAAGGCCCATGATGAACATCGGTGTAGTCATGTCAAACAGCAGATTGAGGACCCAGGAGAGGAGACAGGAGGGGGGGATGCACTTGGAGAATTGGGTTTTGACTCCTGCCCATTGGGAGGTGCCAGGTCTGATGGTGATGGCCTGGAAGACGCTCAGGAGGCAAGTGGTGCAGATGGCAAGACCCCGGGATACTCAATAAACGTATGAGAGAATTTTACAACCAACGTCACCCAGGAAATTCTTCAACCCCCCAGCTGACAAGATATCGGGGATCCCCCGGCTTAGAAGGGCTATGGTGTTGGCCAGGGCCAGGTGAGCGAGGATCATGTCTGGAGGATTCAGCAGGTGGGTGGTGCAGACCTTTTGTGCATATACCCAGAGGAGGAATACATTCCCTGAGACTCCAAAGACAATCTGTACCAGAAAGATGATCCCATAGGCAAGCTCAATGTCATCCATTCTTTTCATTTCAAAATGACAGAAGAGATCCTCCAGTAGCATAACCTGGGAATGAGAGAAACAGAGAGAGACAGACATCCAAACTAAATGAGAGAGTTAAGGAGAGACAGAGGCAGGGGGACAAAGAGTGAGAGACAGAAAGACACACTGAGAGTGATAGAGACAGGGGCTTAAACAAAAAGAAAGAAGGATATAGGATGAGGAAAGAATATAGGATGAGGATAGAGAGAAAAAGAGAGGGACTAGGTAGTAACCTCGTTGTGGGCAGGGACTTTGTGTTACATTGTCCTCTTCCAAGTGCTTAGTACAGTGCTCTGCACCCAGTAAGTGTTCAATAAATATAATAATAAGAAGAATAATGGTGGCATTTGTTAAGTGTTTCCTATGTGCGAAGCACTGTTTTAAGTGCTAGGGGGATACAAGGTGATCAGGTGGTCCCACGTGGGGCTCACAGTCTTAATCCCCATCTTACAGATAAGGTAACTGAGGCACATAGAAGTTAAGTGATTTGTCCAAGGTCACATAGCTGACAAGCGGTGGAGCCGGGATTAGAACCCATGACCTCTGACTTCCAAGCCTGTGCTCTTTCCATTGAAGTACGCTGCTTCTCGACAATTGACTGAGTGAAAATATGATTGACTGAGTGACTGAAAGGGAGAGGAAGAGGCAGAGAGAGATAAAAAGAGAGAAACAGAGGGAGATGGAAAGACAGAGGGAGATAGGGAGAGACAGGAAGTCAGAGAGACGTGAATAGAGAGAGCATAGAGAGACAGGAGAAGAAGATGTAGCTACAGATAGTCAAAGAGACAGAGAAGCAGCATGGCCTAGTGGATGAGCACAGACCTGGGAGTTAGAAGGACCTGGGTTCTACTCCTGCTTCCTCCACTCTTCTGCTGTGTGACCTTAGGTCAGGGACTTAATTTTTCTATGCCTCAATTCCTTAATCTGTGAAGTGGGGATTAAGAGTGTGAGCCCCATGAGGGACAGGGACTCTGTCCAGCCTGATTAGCTTGGATCTACCCCATTGCTTAGAACAGTCCTTGCCACATATTGAGCACTTAACAAACTACCATAGAAATTTTTTAAAAATAGTAAAAAAAAAGATGCAGGGAAAGACAGAGAAGTAAAGCAGATTTTGGAAGCACAGGTGGAGAGCAGAAGGAGATGGAGAGGTAGTGTCAGAAAGAGATAGATTGACTCGAAGAGATACAAAGAGAGTCATAGATTAAGAGAAAGTGACAAACTCAGGTAGAAAGAGGTAGATGGGGAGTCAGAGACACATTTAGTGAATCAGAGAGAGACATATTAGAGAGACAGTCCGAGAAAGATAGAGAGAGAGAGACTGTGTCAGAAAATGACAGAAAAACAAAGTGGAAAGACTGAGAGTGAGAGAGGTAAAGAGAAAGACAGAAATTGAAAGAGGCAGGGAGAGTCAGAAAAATGTATTAATTCATTTGTATGCCCAGTTAATTTCAGGACTACTTTCCACATGGGCCCCTGACAAACATATTTCCCTGTGGGAAAGTTAAACAGGCCACTCAGAAGATTCCCTGATCCCCCTTTGCCCCAGTTCAGCCTTGTCACCCAGACAATGCAGGGAACTTGCCCCCGATTCAGCAAGGAAGGATGGAAATCCCCAAGGCAGGATTGCCAAGGGCCACCTGGGAAAATTTGAAGAAGACATGGGAACAGGCCTAGGACACTCTCAGTCTCTCCTCTCAGGGTGTTGGATTCTGTGAAACTCAAAGTGACCACAGTATGTTCAAGTCGAGACTTGCCTATTCTCCACTCCACCTCTCGGGTCCCATGGTGGAGAGGAGGGAGTCGTGGGTAATGAAGAGTAAACCTTGAAAACGGGGCTGAGAAACCAGGTCAGAGAGAACTCATTGCAAAGAGAGTTGGAGCATGGTTGAAGATTGTAAATACACAATTTCTTCTCACAGATATGTGAGAGGACATTTCAGGTCATTATGTTTTCACATTAACATAACTGAGAACAGAATAATCAGAGTAAGTCCTATACTAGTCATTTTGGAGCATGAAAGTGTTTAGAGGAGATGATCTCTGTCCTCAAGAAGTTCATAGCTTAGTAGGAGGAACCTCAATTCCATGTCTAGTTACATCTTGGATCAAAGTTACATCTTAAAAATCAGCATTACCTAATGCCGTGGTCTTAGAGTCAAAGGACCTGGGTTCTAATCCCAGCTCCACCACTCCCTAGCTGTGTGACCTTGCGCAAGTCACTTAATCGTGCTTGGCACATAGTAAGCACTTAATACAGCAAATACCATTATCATTATTATAATTATTTGCTCTGGACTCAGTTTCCTCAGCTATAAAATGGGGATTCAATACCATTTCTTTCTCGACTTGAGACTGAGCCTCATGTAGAACTGGGTCTGTGCCCGACTTGATTAACTTGTGTCTACTTGAGGCCTTGGGATATAGTAAGTGCTTAACAAATACTATTCAAATAAAAAAGAGGGAGATCAGGCCTAGGCAGGAAAGAAATTTGTTCTGTGTTCTGGATGCTTTCAGGGAGGGCTGTCAGAAGGGTGGGCTTTAGGGGAACAGGAAAGCACTCCTGTCTCTTTGTAGCAGAATCTATGTCTCCTGACTCCTCTTGAGGAAAATCTACATCAACACCCTGGAGGAAACAATCCTGGTACTTGTCAGGTGTCCATAATAATAATAGTAACTGTGGTATTTGTTAAATGCTTACTATGTGTCACTGGGGTGGATACAAGCAAATCGTGTTGGACTCAGTCCCTGACTCACAGAGGCTCACATTTTCAATCCTCATTTTACAAATGAGATAACTGAGGCACAGAAAAGTGAAGTGACTTACCCAAGGCCACGCAGCAGAAAAGTGGCAGATCCGGGATTCGAACCCATGACTTTCTGACTCTCAGGCCCATGCTCAATTCACCACACCATGCTGCTTTTATCATTTGTCCAATGGCCGATGTTTACCCATAAGTATCTGCAAACCCCCGTGTTGCCAGGCCCCGGGGAATAGGCTGGGGATGAGGCTGTCTGGCCCCAAACAGGTCAGCAGTGGTGGAGATGGGGGTCAAATGTACTGAAGGACCGGATAGGACATTCCTGGCAGTAGGTGGCCAGGGAGTGGGACCAGAAAGAGTGAAAAGGATTTTGTAGAAGACTGGTGGGAAGAAGAGGGGAGAAAAATGAAAAAGAGAGAGGAAAGGAGAAAGAGAAAAAGGGAGAATGAACAGGGGGAGAAAGGAGAAGACACTAAGGGAGAAGGGAGATGGGACTTGGATAGAAAGGTTTGCTTGGGTTGGGGAAGAAACAGTGAAGGGACAGAGGCAGAAAGATAGAAGGGAATGGGGCAGAAAGAGAAGGGACATGAGAAGAAAGACAGGAAGTACACAGAGATAGAAGGGGAAGAGCGGAAAACAGGAGAGGGTAAGCCAAGGGAGAAGAGGTAAAGGATATGCAGAGGAGATGAAGATTAAAGGGGAAGAGACAGGAAAGTGTGAAAAATATGCAAGTAGAGCCAGGTGCAGGGCAAGGGGATATACCTGGCTTCTAATCCAAGTTAATAATAATAATAATTAATTATGGTATTTGTTAAGCACTTACTATGTGCCAAGCACTGTTCTAAACACTGGGGTAGATACAAGGAAATCAGGTTGTTCCCCTTGGGGCTCACCGTCTTAATCCCCATTTTACAGATGAGGTAAATGAGGCATGGAAAAGTGAAGTGATTTGCTCAAAGTCACACAGCTGAAAAGTGGCAGAGCCAGGATTAGAACCTATGACCTCTGACTCCCAAGCCCGAGCTCCTTCCACTAAGCCATACTGAACTGAAATATTTCTGTCACTTGTTTCCTGTAGTACCTTGGGCAAGCCACTTAATCTTTTGGGGTCTCAGTTTCCTCTCGGTTCTCAGGTTCCTCTCTATAAAATGTGAATTAAATGTCTGTTCTCACTCTTAGATAGTCGGAGAAACCCATTTGGGACAGGGATTGTGTCCAACCTGATTATCTTTTATCTATCCCACAGCTTAGAATAGTGTTTGGCTTAGAGTAAGGACCTAAAAACAATAACAGTAATAATAATAATAATAATTACATTATTACCTCTTTCAGGTTGTTCACTGATGGCCGTGGAGTCCTTCCCAGTTCTTCACCACCTTCACCACTACCCCCATTTCCACCATTGCTGACCTGTCTGGGGCCAGACTCCCTCATTCCTAGCTTATTCCCCTAGCCCACACATTCCTCTAGCCCACAGACCTGGGGAAGCTATGGGTGCTGATTGGTGATCATTGACCACTGGGAGAATGGTGGACACCTGACCAGCACCATGACTGCCGCTTCCAGTGTGTTTATGGAAACTTTCCACATGGACTGATGATGGGATTAGGAGTCAGGAGACATAGATTCTGCCAGTTATCTATTGTGGGACCTTGGACAGGTCACTACATCTCTCTGTGTCTTGGTTTACTCTCCTGTTAAATGGGGACAAGCTCTCTAATCTCCCTCCCTCGTAGTCTCTGTGCCACAGTAGAGGACAGAGACTAGGCCCAATTAGATCAGATATGGAGAATGACAGAGAGAGAAAGAGAGAAACAGAAATGACGATTAATTCATGTGGATGCTCAGTTAATTTCGGGACTACTATCTACATTATCCATAGAGCAGCTTACAGAAACCACTCAAAAGATTCCCAGATCTCACTTGGTCCCAATTTAGTTTTCTCTCAGTGAACGCAGGAATCGCACCCCTCAATTCAGCAAGGATGGCCTGCAACTCTCCAGATTGGAATCAGGCAAGACTAGCTAGGATTCCCATGGGATCCTTGGGAAAATTTAAAGGAAATGTGGGAAGATGCTTGGGGGACACTCAGTCTCTCCTCTCTGGATGTTGGATTCTGTGAGACCTGAAGAGACTACTATGTGTGTGAGCTGAGACTGGCCTCTTCTCCAGTCCACCTCTCGGTTCTCATGGCGGAGGGAAGAGAGGCCCGGGTGATGAATAGTAACCCTTGGACACCAGAGAGAGAGAGAAAACTCACTGAGCATGCTCAGTCCCTGAAACCAGCCCTGTCTTGAGCAGGAAGGAGACATGTTCTACATTCTACTTGGCTTCAGGGTGGGCTCACAGCAGGATGGGCTTTTGTGGAACAAGAAAAGCTCTGTTGTCTTCCTGCCTTTCCCAGTAAGTGGCCAGAGGGTATGACCAGAAAGAGTGATGAGAGCTGGGTCGAGAAGGGTTGCAGAGGAGAGAGGAGAAAAAGGAAAAGGACGGTGGAAAAGGAAAAGGGAAAAAGGGAAAAACGACTGGGGGAGAAAGGGAGACAGGCCCGGGGGGGAAAAGAGAAGGGGCAGAAGGAGAAAAAGAGAAGGGACAGGAGGAGAAAGAAATAAGAGGCAGGGGAATAAAGAGAAAAGGGATAGGAGGAGATAGAAGAGTGACAGAGAGAAAGAATAAAGAGATTAAAAAGGCAGAGCAGGAAAGACGAGAGGGGAAGCCAAGGGAGAGGAATTAAGGGAAAGTACAGACAGTATAAGTATCAAGGGGAAGGGAGAGAAAAGCATGGAGACAGGACAAGAAAAGCCAGGGCAGGAGAGTGGAGATTTACATTCATTCAATAGTATTTATTGAGCGCTTACTATGTGCAGAGCACTGTACTAAGCGCTTGGGATGAACAAGTCGGCAACAGATAGAGACAGTCCCTGCCGTTTGACGGGCTTACAGTCTAATCGGGGGAGACGGACAGACAAGAACAATGGCAATAAACAGCGTCAAGGGGAAGAACATCTCGTAAAAACAATGGCAACTAAATAGAATCAAGGCGATGTACAATTCATTAACAAAATAAATAGGGTAACGAAAATATATACAGTTGAGCGGACGGGTACAGTGCTGTGGGGATGGGAAGGGAGAGGTGGAGGAGCAGAGGGAAAAGGGGAAAATGAGGCTTTAGCTGCGGAGAGGTAAAGGGGGGATGGCAGAGGGAGTAGAGGGGGAAGAGGAGCTCAGTCTGGGAACGCCTCTTGGAGGAGGTGATTTTTAAGTAAGGTTTTGAAGAGGGAAAGAGAATCAGTTTGGCGGAGGTGAGGAGGGAGGGCGTTCCAGGACCGCGGGAGGACGTGACCCAGGGGTCGACGGCGGGATAGGCGAGACCGAGGGACGGCGAGGAGGTGGGCGGCAGAGGAGCGGAGCGTGCGGGGTGGGCGGTAGAAAGAGAGAAGGGAGGAGAGGTAGGAAGGGGCAAGGTGATGGAGAGCCTTGAAGCCTAGAGTGAGGAGTTTTTGTTTGGAGCGGAGGTCGATAGGCAACCACTGGAGTTGTTTAAGAAGGGGAGTGACATGCCCAGATCGTTTCTGCAGGAAGATGAGCCGGGCAGCGGAGTGAAGAATAGACCGGAGCGGGGCGAGAGAGGAGGAAGGGAGGTCAGAGAGAAGGCTGACACAGTAGTCTAGCCGGGATATAACGAGAGCCCGTAATAGTAAGGTAGCCGTTTGGGTGGAGAGGAAAGGGCAGATCTTGGCGGTACTGTAGAGGTGAAACCGGCAGGTCTCGGTAACGGATAGGATGTGTGGGGTGAACGAGAGGGACGAGTCAAGGATGACACCGAGATTGCGGGCCTGCGGGACGGGAAGGATGGTCATGCCATCCACGGTGATGGAGAAGTCTGGGAGCGGACCGGGCTTGGGAGGGAAGATGAGGAGCTCAGTCTTGCTCATGTTGAGTTTTAGGTGGCGGGCCGACATCCAGGTGGAGACGTCCCGGAGGCAGGAGGAGATGCGAGCCTGAAGGGAGGGGGAGAGGACAGGGGCGGAGATGTAGATCTGCGTGTCATCTGCGTAGAGATGGTAGTCAAAGCCGTGAGAGCGGATGAGTTCACCGAGGGAGTGAGTGTAAATGGAGAACAGAAGAGGGCCAAGAACTGACCCTTGAGGAACTCCAACAGTTAAAGGATGGGAGGGGGAGGAGGCTCCAGCGTAGGAGACCGAGAATGATCGGCCAGAGAGGTAAGAGGAGAACCAGGAGAGGACAGAGTCCGTGAAGCCAAGGTGAGATAAGGTATGGAGGAGGAGGGGATGGTCGACAGTGTCAAAGGCAGCAGAGAGGTCAAGGAGGATCAGAATGGAGTAGGAGCCATTGGATTTGGCAAGAAGGAGGTCATGGGTGACCAATTCTAATTCCGGCTCCACCTCTCATTTACTGTGGGACCTTGGGAAAGTTGCTTAACTTTTCAAGGCCTCAAATTCCTCGTCTGCTAAATGTGATTCAAATGTCTGTTCTCTTCTTTAATCTGTGAACCCTATCTGGTACAGGGACTGTGTCCAACCTGATTATCTTTTGTCTATTAACAAATAGCACAGTGATTTTCTTTATCATTACTATTATTATTTTTTATTATTACTGCCTTCATATTATTCACAAATGCCAGTGATTTTCTATGCAATCCTTCACCTCCTTTGACCCTCATCTTGGCCAATGTTGGCTCTCTGGTGCCAGATTGCCTCATTCCCAGCTGTTTCCCTGGGCCTAAGAACTCAGGGGAGCTGCAGGTGCTGATGGGTGAAGATTGGCCAATGGGAGAATGGAGGACACCTGGCCAGCACCAAGACTAATACTAATGATGTTGGTATTTGTTAAGTGCTTACTATGTGCCGAGCACTGTTCTAAACGCTGGGGTAGACACAGAGGAATCAGATTGTCCCACGTGGGGCTCACAGTTTTAATCCCCATTTTCCAGATGAGGTCACTGAGGCACTGAGAAGTGAAGTGACTTGCCCACAGTCACACAGCTGACAAGTGGCCGAGCCGGGATTCGAACCCATGACCTCTGACTCCAAAGCCCGGGCTCTTTCCAAGAAATTTCCCACAGGGGCCAATGATGGCACTAGGAGTCAGGACACCCAGCTTCTGCTAGTTGCCTTCTATGAGATCTTGGAGAAGTGACTTAATCTCTCTGTGCCTCAGTTACCTCTCCTGTTCAATGGGGATAAGATCACTCATCCCTCTTAGACTCTGAGCCCATAAGGGGGCCAGGGAATGTGTTCAATCTGATTATCTTGTATCAACCCCAGAGGTAGGTGTATAGTATCCGCTTAATAAATAATATCATCAGTATCCCCATGGTCTAGTGGAAAGGACCAGGGTTTGAGATTCAGGAAACTGGGAGGTTTGTGTCAGCACTGCCATGCGCTTGCTGAGTGACCTTGGGCAAGTCACTCCATCTTTCTGGACCTCAATTTACTCACCTGTTAGGTGGCAGTCAAATGCAATGGCACAGAGGTGCTGAGGCAGTGTGAGATACATCGTGACAAACCCTTGGTACAGTGCTCTTCACACAGTTAGCACTCAATGTATACCATTGATTTGCAACACCTTGGGTTAACAACAGGGCTGAGTGAGTTGGGGACTTTATTATTATTACTATATCATTGTTATGATTATCATCACACTGCAAATAGAGGGTTCTCCCTAGCTTTGCTGGCCTGAACTGGGGCTCAAGTAGGCCCTGCCTTTAGTGTCAGCCTAGAACTCCAAATAGCACGACCCTCTCATCTAATGAGGGTTGTCCAAATGCTGTGTACCCAGACCAGTGGACATCTTTCTGCTTGGTCTGACTGTTCTATCCAACATAAATATAGTTAGAAATCTACTGTGGCAGCAGCATGACCGAGAGGAAAGAGCACGGAACTTGGAGTGAGGGGACATGTGTTCCAATACAGCTATGCCAAATGCCTGCAAAGGGATCTTGGGGAAATCACTCAACTTTTCCTCACCTCGGCTTTCTTGTCTATAAAATGGAGATTAGATACTTGTTCTCCCTCCTACTTAAAGTGTGAGCCCCATGTGGGACAGAAGCTGTGGAAGGCACTACCATCCTTCCCATCTCACTAGCCCACAACCTTAGTGTCATCCTTCACTCTGCTCTCTTATTCACCCCACATATCCAATCTGTCACCAAAACCTACCGGTTTCACCTTCGCAAGATCTGGCCTTTCCTCTCCATCCAAACTACTACCTTGCTGATACAATCTCTCATAATATCCAGACTGGATTATTGCATCAGCCTCCTCTCTGATCTCCCATCCTCCTGTCTCTCCCTGTTTCAGTCTCTGTTTCACTCCATTGCCCGGATTATCTTGCTACAGAAACGCTCTGGGTATGTCACTTCCCTCCTCAAAAACCTCCAGCGGTTGCCTATCAACCTTCACATGAAGCAGAAATTCCTCACCTTTGGCTTCAAAGCTCTCCATCACCTTGCTCCATCCTACCTCACCTCCCTTATCTCCTTTTACAGCCCAGCCCACACACCTGTTCCGCCGTCGACCCCTGGCCCATGTCCTACCACTGACCTGGAATGCCCTCCCTCATCAAATCCGCCAAACTAACTCTCTTCCTCTCTTCAAAGCCCTAATGAGAGCTCACCTCCTCCAGGAGGCCTTCCCAGAGTGAGACCTCCCTTTCCCTCTGCCCCGCTTCCCCTCCCCATTCCCCCTACTCCCTCCCTCTGCTTTACTTCCTTCCCCTCCACACAGTACTTGTGTATATTTGTATATATTATTTATTACTCTTATTAATGATGTGTATATATCTATGATTCTATTCATCTATTTTGATGGTATCGATGCCTGACTACTTGTTTCGTTTCTGCTGTCTGTCTTCCCATTTTGGACTGTGAGCCCATCGTTGGGCAGGAATTGTTCTCTATCTGTTGCCGAATTGTACATTCCAAGTGCTTAGTACAGTGCTCTGCACACAGTAATTGCTCAATAAATACGATTGAATGAATAAAAGGAGCTGCATCCAATCTGATTAACTTGCATCTAAACAAGTACTAAAAACAGAACTTGACTCATAGTAACTGATTAACAAATGTAATTATAAGAATAAAGATGAGAATAAAAATAATATTTAGAAATAGATAATAATTCCTTACCTGAATGGGAACCTGGGTTCCCACACAACTGAAGCCTATCCTTTGCCTCAGGATCTTTTGGAGTCTAGTGCCTCCTTAGAACTGGAGTTTCCACAAGGATTTCTCCAAGGCCTGTCCCTTCCACCTAGCCCAACCTCTCTCCTCCTCTGCAATCTTGGATTTCTCCCTCCCTCCAAATCATTTCCACAGACATGTCCCATTTAGGCCTCAAACTCACCGTGTCCAAAACTAGACTCCTCAACTTCCTTCTCATTGCCAATCCTTTTCCTCACTTTCCCATTACACTTGGCAATACTACCATCCCACCCAAAATCTTGGTACCATCACTGACTCCTCGCTCTTTCCATTCCCATATTCAGTCTGTGGCTAAATCCCACTAGATGTTCCTCCATAACATCTCCCAGATCGACTGCTTTCTCACCACCCAAATGGACACCATCATGGTGCAGGCACTTGTCATACCCTGCCAGGCTACAGTATGGACACCTTATCCCTACAGATGTCACTTCTGACATTAGGAGCATTTCCATAGGCCACATTCTGAGTCATATTCTCAACATCAGATAGCAAGGCAGTACCATGGGCAGTCAAGATCTGAAACGTCTCCTAAGCTTTGAAGTAAGTAAGAAGCATAAAAATAAGAGGCAAAGGAGAAACAGTGCAGATGATGCAAACTATGAAGAGAATACAAGAGGGGCAGTCTTGTCTAATTACTCCATTGTGACTATTGATTTCTATTGTGCTCTCCCAAGCACTTAGTTCAATCTAGACTCAAGTGCTCAACTCTATGATACTGTACTCTCCCAGCTGCTAAGCACTTTGCACTTTGAATATCACTAATGGACTGATTGCATGAATAATTCAGCCAGGACAGTGGCTGTTCCCTTAGATTTTTCATATTCACTTACATGCCAATGTATGCATTCTATTTATTTCTATTGATTCCTATTTACTTGCTTTAATGTGTATATATCTACAATTCTATTTATTTCTATTGATGCCTGTTTACTTGTTTTGATGTGTATATATCTATAATTCTATTCATTTCTATTGATGCCTGTTTACTTGATTTGATGTCTGTCTCTCCTCCTTCTAGACTGTAAGCCAGTGGGGCAGTGATTGTCTCTCTTTAGAGCAGAATTGTACCTTCCAAGAGCTTAGTACAGTGCTCAATGAATACAAATGAATGATTGAATGAATTACACCATCAGCGATATCTTCTTCAAATACCAAAGACAAGATTCTCTGTGTGTGTGTATGCACGATACATATGTTGGCAGGGAGACCAGTGAGGAGATTTTTAGAGTATCCCCCTCCTCACGGGTCCTCTTTCTTGCATGCTCTTCCCACTCCAGTCCATACTTCACTCTCTTGCCTGGTTCCCCTTTCTAATATGCCATTTGCCATTTTTATCTTACTCACCCGCATCATTTGTAATTCAGTCTGGGCGGGCAGCTCATGGACAGTGAGGGTCTGTCAGGACAAGGCTGAGGCAGCATTTATCAGTAGCTCTCCTCATCTCTCCACTCTCTCAGGGAGTGATTAGTGTGCATGTGGGTAGAGGTGGTGGGGTGGCAAGGGGGAAGGTGTCATTTTATAACTCGCTGAGCACTAATCCACTCTGACATTCAGACTGGGACATCTCTGGAATTTCTCAGACTCTGCTCTCTCTTGCCAACCAATCTGGGACAAAATGAGCCCAACTTTCACCCTGCACTTTCTCTCTTCCCTTCCCCTCCATCCCACCCTCTGCCTGAATTAGGTTTGGCCCTCAGTTCTTGGAGCTGAAGACAAGGGGATTTTGTTTCTTGAAGAACATGGGTACTGGTAAGTGGTTTTTAGAAGATCTCAGGAAGAACCCAGATCCCAGCTGAGATAAAGAACTAGGTTAAATAAGAAGAGATGACATTTAGAGTCAGGATTTGGTTGATTTTCCTTTTGACCACATCCAAAGTATTTCCTGCTTCTGATAGTCTTGTGAGCTGTTTTTCTTTATTTACCCTCTTGAGTGGCCGAGCACTTTGATGTTCATTCCAGTCCCACAGCACTTTTGTAAATAGCCTATTTTCCCATTCCATAATTTGCTTTAGTGATTATCTCCCATTATAGGTTGTCTGTTCCTTGTGGGAAGGGATTTTGTCTACCAACTCGGTAATAGAGAGGAAGAGCCTAGTGACAGAGAATGTGTCCATTTTATATTTTGTAGTTCCCAATTGCTTACTGCAAAGCATAGCACCAGGTGGACACTCAATAAATACCATTGATTGATTGATTGATTGATGGGGAGTTAGAGTGTACTGCGAGTCCAGAAACTGTTTATCTGCTATGACTACGTATAGTCTGAAACCAAGACAAGAAAGATAGAAACTTTATTAAATATGTTTATTTGAATTTATTTTGGAATGAAACACTCCGGAACATTTTTAGTAGTAATAATAATGGCAACCGTTGAACTTCTAAAGAGTGCAGTCAGAACCTCAAAAGAAGATGTAGTTTCAACCCTCATTTCAAAGCTCTCCATTCACCTGTTGGTCTACTCTTACTCTGCCACTCTCTTTCCCACCATCACCCACCTCACACTCTTTGCTCTTACCCAGAAAACTCCCTAACCCTTTATCCCTTTCTTACCTTTAACCAATAGGTCACTTCATTTCCCCTACTCTTCCTCCACATACATCCCTCTCTTCTTACAAAGCCTTCAAAAGATCCTCCTCCTACAAGTGTTCAGCCCTGGCTCTTACCCCAGAGCTCCAGACTGAAGCCACTCGGTTCCTATGGAGAGCCCTGAAATAGCACTGACAGAGAAACAGCTTCATCCTACTCACCCAATTCCATCGTTTATTTTGACTCTGGAGGGGCAGCTTGCAGGCAATCAGACTCTCACAGGACATTCTCTGCCCTCAGAGAGGCTGATTATAAATGATATATTAAAGATTTCAGGGTGAAAGTGTTAAGAAGACTTCAAAGAAGGGTAATAACAATAATCAGAAGAAGAACAGTACTTGTAAAGAGCTTATTAGGTGCCAAGCACTGTACTAAGTGCTGGGATGGATACAGCAAATTTGGGTTGGAAACAGTTCCTGTTGCATGTGGGGCTCACAGTCTCAATCCCCATTTTACAGAGGAGGTAAATGAGGTACAGAGAAGCGAAGTGACTTGCCCGAGGTCACAGAACAGACATGTGGCAGAGACAGGATTAGAACCATGACCTTTTGACTCCCCAGCCTGTGGTCTATCCACTACACCATGCTGCTAAACTGGGAGGCAGGAGACACTGGTTCCCCTCCTGCCAGGTGACCCTAGACAAGTCCCCTGGCCAGTCTTGGCCTCAGTTTTTCCATCTGTAAAATGAGGCTAATCTACCTGAAGAATCCATGATCCCTCACACTCTAAGTGAGAAGCAGGACTCACAGACCACCAAGCCAGTCGAAATATCAGCCAACATATCTGTTTCTGGAGGGGAATCGCAGGGTTTTCCTTCTCTCATTTGTTGTCTCCAAGATTCATTCAGCAGCAACCCTTTACAAGGCCACCAGAAGGGAAAGGATGTCTTAGGATGATCTAGAGGAAAGCACATGGGTCTGAGCATCAGGAGATGTTGCTTCTCAACCTGCTGTTTGACCTCAGCAAGTCGCTGAATCTCTCTGTGCCTCAGTTTTCTCACCTATAAATGAGGATAAGAACCCTGCTGTACCTCTGTCTTCCACAGTGAGACCCATGAGAGGTAGTATCATTTTAGATCTGATCATCTTGTATTGACCCCAGTGAATAGTGAGTACTTAATGAATAAGAATTACAAAAAGGGAATTGATTTCAGGCCATAGAGGAAACAGGAAACCAACCAACATTTGCCCACCGTTGAACTGGGTTTTTGGGCTGGAGGGCAGTGTTGCCTCGGTAACAGCTGTGGTCTTCTCCACCTACACTGCTATCTGTTTTCCCGGATTCCCATTGGGCCTGTCCACCTCACTGAATCACCCAGGTGGTTCTTAAGTTGGAAACATTCCCTGCTGATGGCCATCCACCACAGACTCTCCCTTTCTTCTGACAGCTTCCCTCCTCCATGGCAGTGAGATGTGTGTTGGATGTTGGGGGGAGAGGGCAATGTAAAAATGCTCTGTAATAATGAGCTGAAAATGAAACTGATGATTCTTGAAAGGAAAGGTTGCACAACTGTAGTGTTCTGCCCTCTCTTTTCATATCCAATAAACAATCATTCTCCTCACCTTCAAAGCCTTTTTGAAGGCACAGCTCCAAGAGGTCAGCCCTAAGCCCTCATATCCCCTTATTCAAATCCCTTCAGCAGTGTCCGAACACGCTCTTTTTATTCACCACTACCTCCCCCACCAGCCCCTCAGCACTTGTGTAATTAATTTGTTTATACTTCCATCTCTCCCTCTAGACTGTAAGCTTGTTGAGGACAAGGAATTCATCTATTATATGTGTTATAATCTCACAGAGCTTAGTATAGTGCTTGGCACACAGTAAGCCAGACTCCAGATATATGCCTGATTAATTGCTCACAGTTTACACTTAAAAGAGATTGACTGATTGGCTAATCAATTGAAGTTGGCCACTCAGTCCTGTCAGCCAGACTCCAGAATGGGAAACAAAAGCAAAGCCCATAAAACTGGACACAGGAAACATAGAGAAACAACATGGCTTAGTGGACAGAGCACAGGCCTAGGAGACAGAAGGACAAGGTACTACCCCAGCTCCTCCACTTGTCCACTGTGTGACCTTGGGTAAGTCACTTTACTTCTCTTGCTTCAGTTACCTCATCTGTAAAAATGAGGATTTAGACTGTGAGACATGGACTGTGTCCAACCTGATTACCTTGTATCTACCCCAACACTTAGAACAGTGCCTGACAACATATTGAGCACTTAGTAGATTCTATTTAAAAAAAAAAATTAGGTCTGTTAAAACTCGAGAATTAAGCCAATGATACCAACAAGTGATCGCATAATGAGAGGCAGCCTTTGACTGTTCATGATCGGAGTCTCACATTGCCCTTTTCAGTCACACATAATCAAGTCCTTAGTGAATACCATAGTCAATCAGCTAGAGTAAAAGCTCCTGTGGGCAGGAAACTTGTCACTTTTATTTGTACTTTTCAAGCACTTACTACATGGTCTGGACAAAATAGGTTCTCAGTAAATACTATTGATGGATTATTTTCCATTTAATTCTAAGCTCCTTGAAAACAGAGATCATTTCTTCTAACTGTTGCACTCCCTCAAGGGCTTACTATAGTTCTCTGCACACAGTGGTTGCTCAATCAATACAATTACATTGTAATTTCCTTAGGGGCAGGGACCATGTATAATCACTCTACCGTACATTATCCCAAGTGCTTAGGAGAGTATTTTACACACTGAATGGGCTCAATAAATGTTATTCATTGATTGAAAACACTCTAATGTCTTTACCAGCCCAGAAATTTCATCCATTGGTAAACTGACATACATTTAAATCTCGAGATATTTCAACATTTCAATGAGAGATTCCGCAAAATGAGTTAATTTGGGGCTTCCTTGAACTCCAACAAAGAGCTAAGCAATCTGACATGAACTGAGGTAGTTCCGGGGTCATCAGATTGGACAATGACCCTGTTCTGTACTGGAGTCAGTCTATGAAGTGGAGAAAAAGGATGTCTTACTCCTTATAGATTGTATATTCACCATGGAAAGAATGTGTAACTTCTATGTTTTGTGCTCACCCAAGCTTATAATACAGTGTTTTGCACCCAGGGAATGCCCAATAAATACCTTTACTATTTTACAGATGTACAAACTGAAGCTTATAGAGGATAGACTACTTGACCAAGTCAGTCTGTCAATCAAATTTATTGAGTACTTTCTGTGTACAGGGCTGATGCTCTACATTCCTCCTCCCTTCTTTCCCTTGCTCTTGTTGAGCAGAAAGATGAGAAGCAGCATGGCCCAGAGGAAAAAATATGGGTTTGGGAGTCAAAGTACATGGGTTCTAATCCCTGCTCTCCCCCATGTCTGCTGTGTGACCTTGAGCAAGTCAACTTCTCTTTGCCTCAGGTACCTCATCTGTAAAATGGGGATGAAGACTGTGAGCCCATGTGAGACAGGGACTATGTTCTACCTGATTACCTTGTATATACCCCAGCACTTAGAACAGTGCTTGGCACATAGTAAGGGGTTAACATATATCATAATCATTCTTTTTATTATTATGAGTATGAGACACACATACTGGGAGGGGGTTGATGTGAGCTGGGGCACAGTAGTATTTGTGACCCACGGGAGGGTGGGCGGGGTGAGAGAGTGTCACACACACAGTGGAGACCCAGGCTTGGTTCCTGGCACAGCTGGGCTGTGGGGTCAGAGCTGGAATGTCCCTAGAGCTGACGAATATGACACTGATGCTTCCATGTCTCTCCATAGGCATCTCTGATAGCCAGATAGCAGTAAGTAAGTGAGCAGAGAGATCCGAGATAAACTTGTCCCAGATTGGTGGACAGCAGGGAGGGAAGTCTGGGCATTTCCAATGATGTCCCAGTCCAAGTGTCAGAGTGGATTACTGCTCAGCCATTTGCTCATTCACCCACACACTAATTACTCCTTGAGGGGAAGGGAGATATGAGGAAAGCAGCTGATAAATGTTTCCTCAGACTCTTCCTGCCAGAGTCTCTCTGCTCATGAGCTGCCCTCCCAGCCAGTAGGAGAGATAGTGATAGGTGAGTATCATAAACCTCTTTCTGTCAGTGTGATTTCAGGCTTTCCTTAGGAAACTTGCAGCTTTGGGCCTGGAGCTCTGGGTTGGGAATCAGGGCTGTTCACCCCTGCAGAACTTTCTCCCAGGGCTCCCACCCTCCCATTTCCAAGACTTTTGGAATAGAGGCCCCTCAGCATTAGAGTCAATCTCCTCCTGTCCTAGGTCGAGGGAAAGAATCAGTTTTAATCTCAATATGCAGAAGGTAAAGTGTTGCCATCCAGAGGGTTGCTGTGAGTTTGGCTTTCAGTGACACCTAGGAGTTGGCAGACAGGGAGAGCTGGGGCAGAGAGAGAGATGCTTGCAGAGAACAGATCTCCCTGGGTCTCACAGTTCTCCCTTTTCTCTGATCAACCATACCTCTTGGGGTATCGGGACTGCAGTGACCATGGTCCAGGAGAGATCGATTCTCAGCCACCCACTGACACAGCCATGGCCCCATGATTTCATAGAAGAAGGATGTGTAACATGAGCAGAGATAGCAGGACCAAAGAAATCCCAACTTCAGCCTTGGTGGCTACATAGGAGATGGAGGCAGAACAGAGCTGAATAGCAAAGGTAAGAGCCCTGCTCTTATTGGCTACACATCCTTCCTTGCCTTTAACCTCAATTGCCTCGAGTTTAAGCAACCCACTGGGGAGGAAGGGAGGACAACATGTTTATTCTTCCAGTCTTCCACTCTCTATTTCCATCTGTCTCTCAGTGCTCACTCCATCACTTATTACCTGTTGACCTTGGTAATGGGAGATCTGGGGAAGGGGAAGGAGGGTGGGGTTGAGGGCCGGGACTGTGCCCTGCTTTACCCCAGGCCCCTGGCTAAAGGTGACTCTTTTTGTGTCTGTTATTATTATGATCATCATTGTATCTTTTAACTGCTTAAGCACTGTTCTAAGTGCTGCAGCACATTCGAGCTAATCAAGTCAGAAACAATCCCTGTCCTACTTGGGGCTTACGGTTTAAGTAGGAGTGAGAACAGTTTTAATCCCCATTTTACAGTGAGGAACTGAGGTCTAGAGAAGTGTAGTGATTTACCCAAGGTGGAGACACATGGTGGGGGACAGGATTCGAACCCAGGTCTTCCAACTCCCAGGGCTGGGCTCCTCCCACTAGTCCAGTAATGCTGCTCCTCCAAGACCACTTGTCTGTTGTGGATCATGAGCAAGTCAGTTGGCTTCTCGGTGCCTTGTTTACCTCATCTGTAAAATGGGAATAAAATAACTTTCTCTTTCCTTGTTAGTCTGTGAGCTTTAAGTGGGACAAGGACTGAGTCAGAACTGATAACGTTGGATCAACTCCAGTGGTTGGAACACAGTAAGCACTTAAATACAATAGTCTTTTTCTTATGATACTTGTTACGCACTTACTATCTGCCAAGAAAAGTACTAAGCGCTGGGGTAGATACAAGCTAATCTGGTTGGAGTTAGTCCATGTTCTACAAGGAGCTCACATCCCCATTTTATAGATGAGGTAAATAGGCACAGAAAATTTAAGTGACTCGCTCAAGATCACACAGCAGACAACTGCCAGAGTCAGAATTAGAACCCAGGAACTTCTGACAGCCAAGCCCTTGCTCTATTCACTAGGCCATGCTGCTTCTCATAGTTATCATACTTGTAATATACTTTCCCATCCTTCACCACTGTTTTTAGATCATAGAATCAAATAACCTTATCTCACCTTGGCTTCACGGACTCCGTGCTCTCCTGGTTCTCCTCTTATAATAATGTTGGTATTTGTTAAGCGCTTACTATGTGCAGAGCACTGTTCTAAGCGCTGGGGGAGATACAGGGTCATCAGGGTGTCCCACGTGAGGCTCACAGTTAATCCCCATTATACAGATGAGGTACCTGAGGCACAGAGAAGTTAAGTGACTTGCCCACAGTCACACAGCTGACAAGTGGCAGAGCTAGGATTCGAATCACGACCTCTGACTCCCAAGCCCAGGCTCTTTCCAATAAGCCACGCTTCTATCTCTCTGACCGGTCATTCTCGGTCTCCTTTGCAGGCTCCTCCTCCCCCTCCCATTCTCTAACTGTTGGGGTTCCCCAAGGGTCAGTTCTTAGCCCTCTTCTGTTCTCCATATACACTCACACCCTCGGTGAACTCATTCGCTCTCACGGTTTTAACTATCATCTCTATGCAGATGACACACAGATCTACATCTCTGACCCTGTCCTCTCCCCCTCCCTTCAGGCTCGTATCTCCTCCTGCCTCCAAGACGTCTCTACCTGGATGTCTGCCGGCCATCTAAAACTCAACATGACCAAAACTGAGCTCCTCATTTTCCCTCCCAAGCCCTGTCCTTTCGCTGACTTCCCTATCACCGTGGATGGTGTGACCATCCTTCCCGTTTCTCAGGCCCGCAACCTCGGTGTCATCTTTGATTCGGCTCTCGTTCTCCCCACACATCCAATCCGTCACCAAAACCTGCCGGTCTCACCTTTATAATATCGCCAAGATCCGCCCTTTCTTCTCCACCCAAACGGCTACCTTACTGCTAGAGGCTCTCGTAATATCCCGGCTAGATTACTGTGTCAGCCTGCTCTCTGATCTCCCATCCTCCTCACTCTCCCCTCTCCAGTCTATTCTTCACTCCGCTGCCCGGCTCATCTTCCTGCAGAAACGCTCTGGGCATGTCACTCCTCTTCTTAAAAACCTCCAGTGGTTGCCTATCAACCTCCCCATGAAACAAAAACTTTTCACTCTAGGCTTCAAGGCTCTCCATCACCTTGCCCCCTCCTACCTCTCCTCCCTTCTCTCTTTCCACTACCCACCCCGCACGCTCTGCTCCTCTGCCGCCCATCTCCTCACCGTCCCTCGGTCTTGCCTATCCCGCCGTCGACCCCTGGGCCACGTCCTCCCGCGGTCCTGGAATGCCCTCCCTCCTCACCTCCGCCAAACTGATTCTCTTCCCCGCTTCAAAACCCTACTTAAAGCTCACTTCCTCCAAGAGGCTCCAGATTGAGCTCCCCTTTTCCCCTCTGCTCCCTCTACCCCCCCTTCACCTCTTCTGCGCTAAGCCCTTTTTTCCCCCCTTTCCCTCTGCTCCT
>NW_024396674.1:0-21560 GCF_004115215.2 Ornithorhynchus anatinus | reverse complement strand
GGAGGTGGAGCGAATCATTCAAGAGCTCAGAGCTTAAGATGAATCTTTACAGGCCGTCCCTTCCGATGTATTGGAATATGTCTCTGGGAACCCTGACACAACAAACGAATCGGGCCAGCCTCCATCAGGTAAGGATAATTCTGAAGGAATATGCCGCCTCCACAGGCTTGGACTGGCATCAGGGCGCCTCTGGCTGGAGAGCACCTGGGCTACCGTGGAGCTCAGGAGTCGTTGGATACTTTTGGGTTACACATTGGGACCCCGGGCTGTTTCTTATGGGGATCCCCAAGCCTCATCAAGTCCAAGAGTGCAGAGTCCTACTCTTAGGATGGGTGTGGATTTTTCCCTTCACATTTTCCTCGGTGCAGTTGGTGGGCTGAATTCGATGAGTCTGAAAGTAGGTCGGATTGGTTTCAGAGACTCCCCTAGATTGATGGGTCTGAGTCTTTGCCTTTCAGTCCTGCCATCCACAAGTCAGCCTGGCCCGAATATTTCTCAGAAGTCCCTTTCCATCTCTTGCAAAGCTACCCGTTTCTCCCTATGTAACCTAATGATATCTGCTGCCTTGAGATACTTCTCCAAGGGTTTTCCCGCTTCCGTCCTTTCACACTGCCCTTGGTCCTTGCGGGATTCGGAATATGCCTTACCCGCACATGCCAAGTGATTCATGGTTTCTTCAATGCGCAGGACGTTCCAGCTCACTTGGACCAGCTTCTCGGGCCCATAGCTCTCAACAGGACCGTCATCACCGGGGTGAAGCTCAAGAAGACTTGGAGCAAATTATTTCAAGAGTCTTCGGTGCTAAAGCTGTTATCATGCCAGGCCCTTCCTCCCAATGTACTGGATCATCTCTCTGCGAGGATCCTACCTGCCAATCGCGGTGGAGCCGGTCCAATCATGTATGTCAGGTAAGATTATCGGGAGAATCTACCACCTCCTCAGATTGAGATCAGGGCGTCAGGGTGGAGAGGCACCTAACTTCTGGCTGGAGAGCACCTGAACGGTTGTTGGAGCTCCAGGAGCCACTAGGTACTTTTTGGGCGTGGCCTTCAGGGACCCCGGTTTATCCTGGGTTGGCAGGACAACAAGCCTTACTCTTCTCCCAGAGACCATGAATTTACTCGCCGTGTCCGTCTGGATTTTCCTTACACATACCTCCGTTCACTTGGCGGGCCTGAATTCCTGAAATTCAATAGTATTTATTGACGCGCTTACTATGGTGCAGAGCACTGTACTAAGCGCTTGGGATGAACAAGTCGGCAACAGATAGAGACAGTCCCTGCCGTTTTGACGGGCTTTACAGTCTAATCGGGGCGAGACGGACAGACAAGAACAATGGCACTAAACAGCGTCAAGGGGAAGAACATCTCGTAAAAAACAATGGCAACTAAATAGAATCAAAGGCGATGTACAATTCCATTAACAAAATAAATAGGGTAACGAAATATATACAGTTGAGCGGACGAGTACAGTGCTGTGGGATGGGAAGGGAGAGGTGGAGGAGCAGAGGGAAAGGGGAAAATGAGGCTTTAGCTGCGGGGGAGGTAAAACGGGGGATGGCAGAGGGAGTAGAGGGGGAAGAGGAGCTCAGCCTGGGAACGCCTCTTGGAGGAGGTGATTTTTAAGTAAGGTTTTGAAGAGGGAAAGAGAATCAGTTTGGCGGAGGTGAGGAGGGAGGGCGTTCCAGGACCCGCGGAGGACGTGACCCAGGGGTCGACGGCGGGATAGGCGAGACCGAGGGACGGTGAGGAGGTGGGCGGCAGAGGAGCGGAGCGTGCGGGGCGGGGCGGTAGAAAGAGAGAAGGGAGGAGAGGTAGGAAGGGGCAAGGTGATGGAGAGCCTTGAAGCCTAGAGTGAGGAGTTTTTGTTTGGAGCGGAGGTCGATAGGCAACCACTGGAGTTGTTTAAGAAGGGGAGTGACATGCCCAGATCGTTTCTGCAGGAAGATGAGCCGGGCAGCGGAGTGAAGAATAGACCGGAGCGGGGCGAGAGAGGAGGAAGGGAGGTCAGAGAGAAGGCTGACACAGTAGTCTAGCCGGGATATAACGAGAGCCCGTAATAGTAAGGTAGCCGTTTGGGTGGAGAGGAAAGGGCGGATCTTGGCGATATTGTAGAGGTGAAACCGGCAGGTCTTGGTAACGGATAGGATGTGTGGGGTGAACGAGAGGGACGAGTCAAGGATGACACCGAGATTGCGGGCCTGCGGGACGGGAAGGATGGTCGTGCCATCCACGGTGATAGAGAAGTCTGGGAGCGGACCGGGTTTGGGAGGGAAGATGAGGAGTTCAGTCTTGCTCATGTTGAGTTTTAGGTGGCGGGCCGACATCCAGGTGGAGACGTCCCGGAGGCAGGAGGAGATGCGAGCCTGAAGGCAGGGGGAGAGGACAGGGGCGGAGATGTAGATCTGCGTGTCATCTGCGTAGAGATGGTAGTCAAAGCCGTGAGAGCGGATGAGTTCACCGAGGGAGTGAGTTTAAATGGAGAACAGAAGAGGGCCAAGAACTGACCCTTGAGGAACTCCAACAGTTAAAGGATGGGAGGGGGAGGAGGCTCCAGCGTAGGAGACCGAGAATGATCGGCCAGAGAGGTAAGAGGAGAACCAGGAGAGGACAGAGTCCGTGAAGCCAAGGTGAGATAAGGTATGGAGGAGGAGGGGATGGTCGACAGTGTCAAAGGCAGTAGAGAGGTCAAGGAGGATCAGAATGGAGTAGGAGCCATTGGATTTGGCAAGAAGGAGGTCATGGGTGACCTTAGAGAGAGCAGTCTCGGTAGAGTGGAGGGGACGGAAGCCAGATTGGAGGGGGTCTAGGAGAGAATGGGAGTTAAGGAATTCTAGGCATCGATTGTAGACGACTCGTTCTAGGATTTTGGAAAGGAAGGGTAGTAGGGAGATAGGACTATAACTGGAGGGGGAAGTGGGGTCAAGAGCGGGTTTTTTTAGGATGGGGGAGACGTGGGCATGTTTGAAGGCAGAGGGGAAGGAGCCCTTGGAGATTGAGTGGTTAAAAATAGAAGTTAAGGAAGGGAGGAGGGCAGGGGCGATGGTTTTAAAAAGGTGAGAGGGAATGGGGTCCGAGGCGCAGGTGGAGGGGGTGGCACTTGCGAGGAGGGAGGAGATCTCCTCTGAGGATACAGCAGGGAAGGATGGGAAAGTAGGGGAGGGGGTTGGGGGGGGGGAGGGGAGAGGCGGAGGGGTGACTTTGGGGAGCTCAGACCTGATCGTGTTGATTTTCGTGAGGAAATAGGTGGCCAGATCATTGGGGGTGAGAGATGGGGAGGGGGAGGAACAGGGGGCCTAAGGAGACACTCCACTCTCGCATTCACCCCACATATCCAATCTGTCACCAAGGCCTGCTGGTCTCACCTTCACAACATCACCAAAGTATTCCCTTTCCTCTCCATCCAAATCCCTACCACGTTAGTACCACCATTCATCCTATCCCCACTGGATTACTGCATCAGCCTCCTTTCTAACCTCCCAACCTCCTGTCTCTCTCAACTTCAGTCCATACTTCACTCTTCTGGCTAAATTATCTTTCTACAAAAAGGTTCTGGGCATATCACCTCTCTCCTCAAATATCTCCAGCAGTTGTCTATCACCCTCCGTATCAAACAAAAATTCATCACTATTGTCTTCAAAAGTCTTCTTCACCTTGTCCCTTCCTGTCACCCGTTGCCGGGGACAGGTTCTTTCGGAATCGGCGCGGGAGAGAGAGAGAGGCTGGAGATGGAAAACCTGAGTTTTGTATAGAATTTATTCCATGGGGCGGATTGAATTAATTAATTATTTAGACGCAACAGTCGGCCTTCCCTTTTGGGGGAAGTATGGTGTTAAAGCTTCCCTGATGGGAGGATTACACTAGTACGTTACTCGAGTGTGGGCGGACCAGCGCCCGCCCAGGAAGAGCTCGTTAATGGTTTACTAACAACGTGGTGAGGCGGCTAGTTCCCACCATGTGCGCACCCACTTGGGAGGAATCCACTTAAGCGTTCAATCTACTTATGCGCCGACCCCATTTAGGCTTTAGATTTACTTATGCGTTACACACTCGTGCGTTAAACTCACTTGCGCGTTACACTCGCTTGTACACTACCCACTTACGCACTAAACTCACATGTGCATTATACTCACTTATATATTGCCCGCTTATACACTAAGCTCACATATGCGTTACACTCATACATTACGCACTTATGTATTTAACCCAGTTATGTGTTACACTCACCCGTCCCGCGACCCCTGTCTCTGTGCGTTGTTCCTGGTGGCAGAATGGCGTCTGGTGCTCGGGACAGGGAGAGACACGTGGGTGGCGGTTGCTACTGCTGTGATCTTCCCAGAGAGAGATCCGAGCACCAGAGGCAACAGGTATTTATTACCTTGGTTTGGGTGGTCCCCACTTCCTTCCTGTTCAATCTCCGCCCCCTTCCGCTCCCTTCCCTTCCATACCTTATTGGGTGGGCACGGAGGTGAGGGACACCTATCTTCCCGTCCTGCCTCCTCTGGCCAGAGAGGTTACGTCACTGATGGCATTTTGACCTTTGGGTAGCCAGTGCCCAGGTCCACCTTGGCACCCTTCCTACCTCTTCTTCCTTTTTTCTTTCTACATCCCAGCCCGTACACTCCATTCCTCTGGTGCTAACCTTCTCACTGTGCCTCGTTCTCGCCTGCCCGCCGTCAATCCCTTGGTCCACGTCCTACGTTTGGCCTGGAATGCCCTCCCTATTCAAATCCGCCAATCACACTTCCCCTCTTAAAGCCCTACTGAAGGCTCACCTCCTCCAAGAGGCCTTCCAAGACTCAGCTCCCTTTTTCCTCAGATGCCCAGGCCCTCCCCATCGTGCCGACCCGCTACCCTTGCTCCATCCCCTGTGGGGGGATGCCTCCCAATGTCAGCTGGGGTCGCCGACCAGAAGCAGGCTCTGGGTTCTTTAGATTGGATGGAGACGACCAAAAAAACAGACACTGAGCCAAAGTAATCAGTTCTGCCTCTTAATGAGGTATACTCACATAGCTGTAGCCCAGCAAGCAAGCAAAGGCGGGTGTCTGGGTCCTAATCATCAGGACAGGCTCTGCAGGGCTCGGTCTAAACCCCTACATCCAGTGATTGCAGCAATGCCTCTTATATACCCTACTTATCATTCGTTTGTGTGCGAAGCTCCCTCGTAGCGGTTATCCCTCCCCGTGTTCCCAGGATGTCCCTGAAAAACTAAGCGGTTAATGCACTGCCTCCTCCTCTGATTGCCGCCACGTTAGCTCGGGACCTCCTCTCCCCTGGAGCCGCGCCTTGGACCGCCCGTCCCTTATTCCGGCTGATTCTTTGGCTGCCAGACGCCGACACAATTGCTCCGAGTTCTCCTCTCCGTTGGAGCCCCACCCCGAACCGCTGGTCCCTCTCATTCCCGGCTGAATCTTCCTCCTCTAGTCACCGACACGGATGCGCTGAGATGCGCCGGGATCTCGCTTGCCGAGAAGCCAGCGCTATCAGACTTCAGTGACCTGCCTCCGGACTCATGGTAGTCTCCCCAACCCGGACCTCTGCACCTCCCCCCAAGGACACCGACACCTAGAACCCCCCTCGGAGCCACCGCAGGCCCCACAGCCACCAGATCCACGAGTAACTCCCAGACCTCCGCCCATCTTTCCCTGACCCTCCTCCTTCCAACCCTCCTGGTCGAGCACCCCCTAGTAGCCCGTCCAGGTAGCAAACCCGGACCGTGTGACTCTGTACTCCCCAGCACCCCAGAGAAGTGGGACATTGTGCTTCCCTCCTGCCTGCCACCCCCGAAGTCGTGGGACGTTGTGCTTCCTTGCTCCCTCCCCCCGCCCCGGGCCATGGGACATTGTACTCCCCAGGGGGCCTGAGGAGAGAGTTAAAAGTCCGGAATAATTGGCGGGGGTGACGGACATAGGTGTCAATGAGGGAAGAAAAGTAGCTTTGCCTGGCGGAGGAGAGGGCAGAGTTAAGGCAGGAAAGGAGATAATTGAAATGGATAAGGTTGGCTTGGTGCTTGGACCTTCGCCAGCAACGCTCAGCAGCTCGAGCATAAGAGCGAAGGAGGCAGACAGAGGCAGAGATCCAGGGCTGCGGGTTAGTGGAGCGAGAGCGGCGGAGGGAAAGGGGGGTGTGAGTTGAGATGAGTAGAGAGGGTGGAATTGAGGGCGGTAACCTGATCATCGAGAGTGGGAAGAGAGGATAGGGAGGCAAGGGGGGTGAGATGCTTTGGGAGAGATGAATGGGCTCAAGAGAGTGGAAGTCTCTGTGGGGGAGTAACACAGATTTGCAGGGGGAGAGAGTGTGAGAGAGGAGGCAGGTGAGAAGGTTATGGTCCGAGAGAGGAATTTCAGAGTTGGTGAGGGTGGAGTGCAGTGGTAAAATAGTGCAGATAGTGCAGCGGTAAGAAATGATGAGTTTGAGGGTGTGACCAAGTTGGTGAGTGGGAGAGGTGTGGTGGAGCAGGAGGATGGCAGAGTCAAGAATTGATAGCAGGCGGGAGGCAAAGGAGTCACCGGGTACATCCATGTGGATGTTGAAATCTCCGAGAGTCAGAGTGGGCAGAGAGAAGGAGAGAAGGAAGGTGAGAAAAGGGTCAAGGTGGTTGAAGAAGTCGGAGGTGGGACCCGGAGGGCGATAGATGACGGCTATAAGTATCTGGAGGGGGTGGTAGAGCGAATGACATGGGCTTCAGAGGAGGAGAAGGAGAGGGAAGGGGAAAGAGGGATAGTGTGGAAGCGGCAACGGGGTGAGAGGAGGAAGCCGACGCCTCCTCCGCTTCCGGTGAGTCTGGGGGAGTGGCAGAAGGAGAGGCCTCCGCTGGAGAGAGCAGCAGAAGAGACCGTATCTTCAGGAATGAGCCAGGACTCCGTAAGGGCAAGGAGGAGGAGAGAGCGGGAAAGGAAAAGGACAAGGATGAAAGGTAGTTTACCTGTAATGGAGTGGGGATTCCAAAGGCCACATTTGAAAGCAGCTGTGGTTGCAGGGGAGGGAGGGGGAGAGAGCGGGGGGAGGGCAGGGTTTGGATGGGAATGAGGTGGCGGGGGCCTGGGCGGGGAAAGGAGGATGAGGTGTGGCGGTGGGACAGAAGGACCGGGATGGGGCGTGGGTAGGAGGAGGGAGTTTGGTGGGGAGGAGCGCAAAGGGAGGGGGATGAGGGGTGGCGCTGGTAAAGTGAGGTTCTTGGTCAGAGCAGGGGATGAGGGGAGGAGGCGGAGGAGAAAGCGGGAAAGAGCTGGGCGGGAGAGGGGAAGGGGAAGGTGAGTATCGGGAGGGGCAGATGGAAGGAGGGGGCGTAGAAGGAAATGGTGAGGTCAGAGAGGTAGGTGGGATATGGACTTTACCTACCCTGATTGACTTGAATCTGCCCCAGCACATGGTACCGGGCCAGGCATAAAGTAAGCGTTTAATAAATAATATACATAAAAAATAAAGGAGGAAGGGAGAATCCAAATGAGGAAGGGGGCTAGGATTGCCGATCCTCCCCTTTAACCTATCTATCCAGGGAGGCCTTCACTGAGTGTTTACTTAAAGACCATAAAGAGTAAAGAGTGCTTACTGAAAAACAAAGAGCTTTCCCGTCCCCCGGAGCACCCTCAGCTGACAGGGATCCTGGGGGGAGTCAGCCTGAGGAGGGAGTTAGGCCCAGCCGAGAGGATGACGAGGGGAGAGTCAGACAGGGGGTGAGTCAGGTCGGGAAGGCTCAGATATGGGCAGTCAGAGGGGGACAGTCCGACAGGGAAGAGTCAGGTAAGGGAAGAATCAATCAAGGGGAGAATGAGAAGGGGGAAGATCAGATTGGGACGAGTCAGAAAAGGGACCGTCACACAGGGGGACGGTCAGGTATCTCCTTCCCCTCCTAACGACCTTGACTAGGCACAGCGGGGGAAGGAGGCTTCAATTTGACAGTTCAAGATGGCGTCAGTCACAGCTGTGCCATTTCTTAAAGGGGCTGCGGCCTTGGCCTTCATCAGTCCGCGGGAGAGGGCGGGGCCAGCTCACACACACACGCACACACACACACACACACGCACACACACCCGCCAATCAGCGGGTGAGAGAGGAGGTGCCCGGCCCAAGTGGGAGGGGGAGGGATGAACACGCGAAGAGCAGCCAATCATGGTGGCTCCCCGAGGCCCCGCCCCCGTCTCCCCTCCCGGCCCCGCGCCCCCGCCCTCCCCGGAGAAGAAGAAATCGAACTGGTCCTTGGTAGCCCGGACTCCTTGAGACTCCAACGTGGGGTCTACCTGCATGAACCTCGGGAAAACAGTCAGATGACATATATGATATAGATATAGGTATGTATATGTGTGTGCGTGTGTGTGTGTTTGTGTGTGCGCCTGTGCAAAGGTATATGTACGCATTTAACCGACATTAGGCTAAGCATGGCACAAAAAAATTTCACTCTATTCAGTCGTGATTTGGTTTCACTTTGAACTTTTCAGCGAGTGCCTAACCCATTAAAAGTTCCCGATTCCTTAGGGCTTCCCAGCCGGGGGTGGGGGTGGCGGGGGCGATTCACAGATCTCGCCCCAGGGGATCAGGAATCTGGGGGAAATGCATCCAAGGATCTCTTCCAAGGGGAGCAGGAATCTGAGAGATGTGAATCTTTAGCAGCCTGAGATACGCCAGGCAGGGCAAAGATCTCAGTCTGTGCCCATGACCATAATGATAATAATGATGATGTTGGTATGAGCTTTGTACTGAATATGTGACAGGGCCTATACTAAGCGCAGGGGTAGATAAAAGGTAATCAGGTTGGACACAGTCCCTGTCCTTACATGGGGCTCGCAGTCTTAATCCCTATTTTTACAGATGAGGTAACTGAGGCACAGAGAAGTTAAGTGACTGGCCAAAGAGCAGACAGGTGGCAGAGCTGAGATTAGAACTCATGACCTTCTGACTCTCAGATTCGTGCTCTATCCACTGTGCTATGATATATATATATATATAAAATCACATATGTATGCCTGGCATACAGTTAGAGCTTAAAAAATGCCATATGCCTGGCACTTATTCCTTAGACATATAGTTCATCGATTGGAGCTGTAGTGGACTGAGCAGCAAGATAGATACCTGGGAGCTATCTTCAATTATTTTTATATTGCAATTGGGCTTTAACATGGTTTTTCAGATAAAATGCATTTGCCTCTAAGCCCCCCTTTCCTCTTCCCCACTCCCTTCTGCGTTGCCATGACTTGCTCCTTTTATTCATGCCTCTTCCAAGTCCCACAACATTTATGCTTACATCTGTAAATTATTGACTTTTATCATCTTTTTCCCTGGCTAAATTGTGAGCTCATATTATACTCTCCCTAGTGCTTAGTACAGTGCTCTGTACACGGTAAACTCTCAGTAAAAATGGCTGAATGAATTAATGAACCGCCCAAGAATACAAAGATTGAAGGTGATGGAGAGAGGCAGCATGGCCTATTTGAAAGACCACAGGTTTGGGAGACAGAGGACTTGAATTCTAATCCAGCCTCCACCACATTTGTGACCTCGAGCAAACACTTAACTTCTGTATGACTCGGTCACCTCATCTGTAAAACAAGTGGGGCAGGGACTGTGTCCAACCTGATTTGCTTGCATCCACCCAGCGCTTAGTACAATGCTATGCACACAGTAAGAGATGTTAAAACAAATCCAAGACACCCCAGATCATATTTTGAGAACACAAGATAATATCCCAGTTATCAATGTCGAACAGAAAAAATCAGAAATGAACCATCGATATTTTGGGAGAAAGACTTGAATTGGTTGTGTGGTTTATCCAGACTATAATGCTTTTTCATTTAAATTTGGAAAGCTACAGAACAGGTATGTGATCCTCCCTTAATTTAAAGGAACTCAGGTTTTGCTCACCCAAGCCTCTCCCAATTCTTCTCAGAATATGGAAAATGATGAAGCCCATCATTACTACCAATCAATCAATTCCATTTAGTACATGCTTACTATGTCCCGAGAACTGTACTAAACGCGTGGGAATGTGCACTATAACAGAACTGGAAGATGTGATCCCTTCCCATAAGGATCTTTTGGTCTACTGTGTACAGAACACTGCATTGAGTGCTTGGGAAAGGACAATAGAGTCAGTCGATAAAAACTTTGCTCTCAAGGAGCTTAGAGTCTAGGGTGTGAAGACCACACATGTCATTGTCACGAGCCCCAACTGAGATTTTTGCCCTCCCCCTGCTCCCCCAGGCTTCTAAAGATTCACCTCAACCAGATTTCCCTGGGATGAGAACCTTAGATGCCCCTCACCCATATTTCTGATCCCAAATGATCAGAGATTCACTTCCCCTCTGGACAGCCCTAATCAACCGAGAGCTCCTACTGGGTCGGGCACTCGCTGGCAAGTTCCAGGTGAAACCAAACCCACTGTGTATACAGCAGAAAGCTTTATTCCATAGTTTAATTAACAAAGGGGGAAAATGTGTATACACACACACTGACTCACACACGCACAGAGTACGACAAAGTTAGCTACCCATCCGACTAGTTTCCCCAGGTTCGTGCAGATGGTCCCATGTTGGAGGAGTCAAGGAGTCTGGCTCCCCACAGCACATCGCTGTGGCTCAACTTTTGGCTGCTTTGGCCGGGGTCCGGGGGCCAGTTCTTTCCCCCTTTTGTCGTTTGTCGGGGAATGTGCGGTTGAAGCGAGGGGTCCTGATTCTCTATTCCGATTGCCTGCTTCTCAAGCTTTTTACCGGTTGAAACCAAGGAGATTGGCTAACTCTCCCCACGGCGCCTACCCCAAGGCTCATTTGGCAGTCTTTCTCCTGCACGGCAGCAGGGCAATTCAGCTCCTCCTCAAACTCCTCTGCAAGATAATACCGTTTTTCCTCAAATTCCCCCTTCTCAAACTTCTCAGAAAGACAATTCAGTTTCTCCTCAAATTTCCACTTTGACATTGTTGCACAGGAAGTCAAAGAATAGTCTCTTAGGAAATGGCTTCTGTGTTACAAGATGGATTCACTCTTGCTCACCACAGTCATCTTCCCCTGTCCCCTCAGAAGTACCCTCCCATGACCCCATGACTCCCTACAGTAATCACCCCATCTCCCTCCCACCATTTCTGTCCACACTCCTTGAGCGAGTTGGCTATACCCACTGTCTTCACTTCCTCTCCTCCAATTCTTCCCTTGACCTCCTCCAATCTGTTTACAGCTATCTCCATTATACTGAAAACATCCTCTCTAAGGTCATAAATCATCTTGTTCTTGCCAAATCAAACAACCTCTACTCCATCCTAATCGTGTTGAACCACTCAACTGCCTTCGACACTGTCGACTACTCCCTTTTCCTGGAAACATTATCTAACCTCAGCTTCACTTACTCTCCTGGTTTGTCTCTCTCTGGATATGCTTTCTCAGGCTGGTTCTTAGGCTCCTGCTCTGCATCTCACCCTCAAAAATAGGAGTCCCTCAAGGCTCAGTTCTGAATCCCCTTCCATTCTCTATCCACACGCATTCCCTCGGCTTCAACTCCCAGCTCTCGATGCATGATTCCCAAATCTCCCTCTGCCGCCCTTCGTTCTCTACAGTCTCACATTTCCTCCGGTCTTCAAGGCTTCTCTCCTTGGATATCCTGCCATCACTTCAAAGTTATCATGTTCGAAACCTAACTCCATATCTTCCCACCCAAACCCTGTCCTCTCCCTATCTTTCCCATCACAGTGGCCAGCATCACCATTTTCCCACGCTCACAAGTCCATAAACCCGGTATTAACCTCAACTCATCTCTCTCGTTCAACCCATTTTCTTTTCTTAATGGAACTTTCTTCAACCTGTCAGCTCAAACTTCATAGCATCACTAAAATCAGACTTTTCTTCTCCATGCAAACTGCTCCTTTGCTGATTCAAACACTTATTCTGTCCTACCTTGACTACTGCCTCAGCCTGCTCACTGACCTCCCTGACTCCTGTGTCTCCTCATTCTAGTCCACACTTCACTCTATTCTCTACCGGATCATTTCTCTACCGAACTATTCACACCACATCTCCCCACTCCTCAAGCCCCTCCATTGGTTTCCCATCCTCCACTGCATTAGACAGAAACTCCTCACTATTGGCTTTAGAGACTTCGGTCAGCTCACCCCCTCCTACCTCATCTGGCTGCTATCCTCTTACAAGCCAGCCTGCTCATTCTGCTCCTCTAATGTCAATCTACTCACTGCACCTCAATCTCTCCTATCTCGCTATTGGCCTCTCTCCCAAAGCCCGATTCTGCCCTGGAATGCCCTCCCACTTCATATCTGACAGACGACCACTCTCCCCACCTTCAAAGACATACTGAAGGCCTATCTCCTTCTAGAGGCCTTTCCCTGACTAAGCCTTCATTTGCTTTTTTCTCATTCCCTTCTGTGTCACCCAGCTCGAGCTTAGCTCCACAGCACTTGTATCCATATCTGTCATTCATTTATATATTCATATTAACATTTGTCTCACCCTCTTGACTGTAAGCACCTTCTGAACAGGAACTGTGTCTACCAACTCGGTTTCATTATTATATTGTCCTCGCCCAGGCACTCGGTAGTGTTCTGCACCCAGTAACCTCTCAATAAATAGGACTGATGTATTGACTGATTGATCGAATTGAGTCTCACTCACGTTTATCGATTGAAAGGAATCCTTTGGTTTGAGGGTTCACAGATTGCATTTGACATTGGTTTCCTTCCTAAATCCCTCTGGAATTGTGATAACCCCCATCTCTGGGGAGACGAAAGAGGAATCGTCATCGAAGGTAAAATTAAGTCACCCAGAATGCCCACCTCAGTCTTTATTTTTGAGGGTAGGGCATAGGTCAACATGGTGAATTTGACCCCTGAAGATTTCTCCCCTCCCTCTGCTTTTTCCCTTATCCTCCCCACAGCACTTGTGCATATTTGTATATATTATTTCTCTATTTTATTAATGGTGTATATATCTATAATTCAATTTATCTTGATGGTATTGATGCCTGACTACTTGTTTTGTTTTGTTGTCTGTCTCCCCCGTTTAGACTGTGAGGCCCTGGTTGGGCAGAGATTGTCTCTATCTGTTGCCGAATTGAACATTCCTTAGTACAGTGCTCTGCACACAGTAAGCGCTCAATAAATATGAATGAATGAATGAATGAATGAATGAATGAATGAATGAAATCAGCTTCTGGCCTAGTAGATAGAACCCGGGTCTGAGAGTTGGAGGACCTGGATTCTAATCCTTACTGGGTGACTTCTTTGGTGTATGTCTTGGACATGTCACTTTATGTCTTTGGGACCCAGTTTCTGCATCTACATCCGATGTTCAAAACTAGGGGTGATACGGTCATTTCCGGCTGATCCGCCCCCCACCCCAGTCAGAGAGATCCACGCTGTGGGGCAGCCTCCTTCCCTCCTGGGCAGGGAGGCCTGTTAGGTGGCGCCCTCAAAGAGACTTGGCTCTTCATCCCTCGTCCCCTCAGTCCCGGCCTGCCCCATCCAGGACCAGCTCCATTCCTTCTTCTCCTTCTTCCCTCCCACTCCCACCTGGACCTGGAAGCCCACCTCCCTCTCCCGTGGCTGACAGAGAGTGAGGCGAGAGTCCACTCCCCATATATTTCCCGCAAAGGGCCGTGGCGCAATTGTGACTGACGCCATCTTGAACTGTTAAATTGACAGACAAATTGAAGCTACCTACCCCCGCCCTGCCGAATGACATCCGAGGATGGGGAAGGGTGGAGCCAGTAGGGACGGGCTCCAAAGAGGGCAGGTAGAAGGAACCCTGAGGAGTTTCCGCCGTGGGACAGGACTCGGCCCGCCTTGCCAGACCCAGCTGGAAGCTGCCGGCCTGCGGGCTCAGGGCCTTCCCCTCCCGGAGCAGGCCGGGGCGGAGCAGGGGCCAAAGCTGGCGGGGCGGGGGGGGGGGAACCTCCCCGCCTACAAGGCTATAGGCTGTAATTCTATACCTCAAACACTATAATTCTATTTATTTTTATTTATGATGTGCATATATCTATAATTCCATTTATTCAAAATGATGCTACTGATGCCTGCTTACTTGTTTTGATCCCTGTCTCCTCCCTTCTAGACTGTGACCCTACTGTGGGCAGGGATTGTCTCTTAGTTGCTGAATTGTACTTTCCAAGCGCTTAATACAGTGTTCTGCACTCAGTAAATGCTCAATAATTACGATTGAATTGAAAGAATGAATATGTAGGGGCAGGGCTAACTGCTCCCCACCCAACTAAAGCAAAATGACGTGCCCAACGTCACCCAGCAGACAAGTGTCAGAGCCGGGACAAGAACCCAGGACCTTCCCGACTCCCAAGCCCACCCTAAATCCAGCAGGTTACACCTCTTCCTTTCGCTTACAGTGTGCCAACCGCTGTATCAAGAACCGAGTTGGTTACAATATAAGCACATGGGGCACAATCCCCATCCCATTTCATGTCTTCCCGTTTGGACTCACCACCTTCCCCGCCGGCTGACGATTGCAATTTGCACCTTGCCTAAACCACGCATTAAACTTAATGCCATTCAGCATCTCACTTCCTGTAATTGCAACTGGACAGAGAAATAGCTTCCAAGTGACGACCAAATGATAGTACATGCTGGTTTTTTGTTGCATTTTTTATGGCTATTGATTCACCTAACACTCTGTTGGTTCACTCTCTGTAAGAGATCTCAGAGTTGTAGCCCCCACCGGCCTACTCATTCACATCCCTCACAGTGGAAGTGATTGAGGGCCATGCTCATGCAGAGGTCGAGGTGAAGTGTTGAAGGAAAATGAGATGACCCAAAGACCCTGGCATTTACTCGACCCCTGGACCCACTTCTTGAGACTAACCCTTCTTAACATGAACTTGACCCCTAATCTACCTCGTAAACTAACTCTTTCAACAAGCACGACCCTCAACCCTTTATCATATCTTGCCAAGGAGGAGGGGCCCCCGGCTGAATGATCTGCAGAAGAAAAAAAACCGGAGAAGAAGGAAAACTGAAGAAGAAAGAAAACTGCAGTGCCATCCTAAATGCCAGAAACCAAACTATCTGATAATAATAGACTAGGGCATATCCGGAAGAAGCTCGATGTTATGGTCAACAAGCATAGTATAAGAGAAGGGGGAAATTACACCCATGCTGCTTGTCCTTCAAAGGGAAGGTGGGGGAAGCCCGAGACGTAGGGACCTCTTAGGCTCAAGAGCCCCATGCCAGTCGGCCTCGTTAAATACGTGAACTCTGGATGGGACTAGTTAACTCGCGGTAGGATAAGTTTATGCCTAGGTTGGGCTGGGTACAGTTATGCACTCTTATAGCTAAATATTTGGATTTAGGTATCTAGTCTCTACGTTGTGGTTCTCATTCCCTCGGCTGCCCTTAGACACGAACTCTCTAATAGGGTCTCGGGTAATAAATTGGCTACTTGGGACTCGACATCACTGGTGTCAGAATTGGGATACTTGGGTCTTGAGCTCCCCGAATGAAATGTAGTGTCGTTCCCGTCTAACAAACCGATAACCTTGGTGTTATCCTTGACTCTTCCCTCTCATTCAATCCACATAATCAATCCATAACCAAATCCTGTTGGTCTCACCTTCACAACATCGCTAAAATCTATCCTTTCCTCTATACCCTGCTACCACGTTAATACTATCCTATACTTAATACTCATAGTTAATACTCATCCTATCCAGCCTAGATTACTGCATTAGCCTCCTAGCTGATCTCCCAATCTCCTGTCCCTCCCCACTCCAGGCCATACTTCATGCCTCTGCCCAGATCTCCTTTCTACAAAAACTTTCAGGACCAATGAACCCCCTCCTCAAAAATCCCCACTGCTTGGTTATCCCCCTCCATATCAAACAGAAACTCCTCACCACTGGTTTTAAAGCATTCCATTAACTTCCCCCTTTCTACCACAGCTCGTTTCTCTCCTTCTACAACCCAACCTGCAAACTTCAATCTTCTGGTGCTAACCCTCGCACTGTGCCTCGATCTTGCCGGGTCCACGTCCTGCCTCTGGCCATCTCTTCTCAAATCCGACAGACAATTACTCTCCCCGTCCTCCCCCATCAAAGCCTTATTGAAGGCACAAGACGCCTTCCCAGGCTAAGCCCCACTTTTCCTCATCTCCCACTCCCTTCTGCTTCGCCCTGACTTGCTCCCTTTGCTCTAATCCACCCAAACCCTAAACTACTTATGCATATACCTGTAATTTTACGTTTTTGTATAAATATCTGTCTCCCCCCGCCCCCTCCTCCGCCTACTCACGGCAAACTGTGACCTCATCTGGGGCAGAGAATGTCTCTGTTTATTGTTGTATTGTACTTTCCCAAGCCGTTAGTACAGTGCTCTGCACACAGTACGTGCTTAATAAATACGATGAAATGAATGAATGCGTAGACCTCCAGGAGGAGGGGAGAGATGGACGATCTCAGTGAAGCACGCAAGGATCCTATGAAAAGAAATGGATGGACCATGGTTAGGTGGGTCATTGAGTTGTTAAATGGATTGTAGGGAAACCAGGAAATCCTAAATGGAGAAATAGAAGCCTGGCAGAAGGCTTAGGCAGACGTTTAAGCCTGGAAAGGAAGGGAAGTCATCATCAGTTTCCTTTTGGTTTGCCTTATCCATGAGTAGAGGAGAAATTGAAAGTTTGCAAGCCCATCTCAACAGGGCAGAGTAAAGAGAGGAAGCCCTGGAACGAGATGTAGCTGCCTCGTGGGCGGACTCTCAGGTCTGAAAGGGGCGAATGGCCAAAATGGAAAAGACCCTAGAGCCCTTAGTGAAGGACTCTAGGACTCTCATTGGAATTAGCCCAACGGAAGCCTGTCACTCCTGTGGACGTACGTTTAGTATTGGATGGAGATGGTCCAGATTTCCCCCATTGGACCCTAGAATCTCTTCTAGGGCCCCAGGCCCTGAGAGGTATGAGGGCTTCCCTTTTCCCGGACAGGGAAACCACATTAAGAGTCCCCTTCCCACCGCCTTATTTACCTGAGAGGGAAGCAGGAGTTTCCACGCGGGCTAGGCGAAGAGGTAATGTTCAGAGCAGATTGATAACTCGATTTACTGGAGAACAACTCAGCGAGTTACAGGAGCAATATTCTAAACAGTCCAAGGAGTTTTAGCCTCTTTTGAAGAAGGAAAGTCCCTTATGATTCCTTAAAATTATCTCCATTCTGTTTTAAGTATCGGAAGGATTGTGTGAACATGTTGGTATTATGGTTCCCCTCAGGCTTGAGTGCTACAAGTGTTATGTAGGATGTTCTGGGTATGTCAGAGAGTTGGGATTTAAGGTGATGACTGTAGAGAGATCACGTATATGGATGTGGGTGGAGCCAGAATGAGGAAAGGTTGCAGAGATGGAGAAGAGTGAGAGGCTTGAAGGAAAATCCCAAAAGGTTGTCTCTACGAGAAGCAACGTGGCTCAGTGGAAAGAGCCTGGGCTTGGGAGGCAGAAGTCATGGGTTCGAATCCAGGTTCTGGCACTTGTCAGCTGTGTGACTGTGGGCAGGTCACTTCACTTCTCCGTGCCTCAGTTACCTCATCTGTAAAATGAGGATTAACTGTGAACCTCACTTGGGACAACCCAATTACCTGTATCTACCCCAGCGCTTAGAACCTTAATAAAGCCTTAATAAAGCCTTAAAGACCTCGGATGACTGATGTTGTCCTGTGAGAAATGAGTATCCGAAGCTGTAAAAATACCTTTATTCCTGGAACATGGAATGTGCCAAGCATGAACCAGGGAAAGTTGGAAATAGTCAAAAATGAAAGAGACCGATTGAAAATCGACATCCTAGGAATAAGCGAACTGAAATGGACTGGCATTGGGCATTTCCAATCTAACGAGCACATGTCCAAAACAGAACTCTTTATCTTCCCTCCCAAGCCCTGTCCTCTTTCTAACTTCCCTGTCATTGTGGATGGTACAACCATATTTCCCGTCTCTCAAGCCCGCAACCTTGGTGTCATCCGTGACTCAGCTCTCTCATTCACCGCACACATCCAATACCTCACCAACGCCTGCCGGTCTCACCTTTACAATACCGCCAAGATCCGCCCTTTCATCTCCGTCCAAACGGCTATCGTGCTGGTACAAACTCTCATAATATCCCGACTGGATTATTGTGTCAGCCTTCTCTCTGATCTCCCTTTCTCCTGTCTCTCCTTGCTCCAGTCTATTCTTCATTCCGCTGCCCGGATCATCTTCCTGGAGAAACGCCCTGGACATGTCACTTCCCTCCTTAAAATCTTCCAGGGGTTGCTTATCAACTTCCGCAAGAAACAAAAACTTCTCACTCTGGGCTTCAAGGCTCTCCATCACCTTGGACCCTCCTACTGCTCCTCCCTTCTATTTTTCTACTGCTCACCCTGCATGCTCTGCTCCTCTGCCGCTCACCATCCTCACCATTCCCCCGTTCATGCCTATTCCGCAGGCGACCCCTGGCCCACGTCCTCTCGCTGTCTTGGAATGCCCTTCCTCCTCACCTCCGCCAAACTAACTCTCTTCCCCTCTTCAAAGCCCTACTGAAAGCCTACCTCCTCCAAGCGGCCTTCCCAAATTGAGCTTCCCCTTTTCCCTCTGCTCCCTCTGCTCCCTCTCTGCCCCCCTTTCCCTCTCCTCAGCTAAGTCCCCTTTCCCCCCCTTTCCCTCTGTTCCTCCCCCCTCCCGTCCCCTCCCCTCAGCACTGTACTCATTTGTATATATTTTTATTACCCTATTGATTTTGTTAATGAGGTGTACATCCCCTTGATTCTATGTATTGTGATTAAGTTGTCTTGTCTGTGTCCGTCTTTCTCCCCCGACTAGACTATAAGCCTGTCAATGGGCAGGGATTGTCTCTACCTGTTGCCGAATTGTACATTCCAAGCGCCTAGTACAGTGGTCTGTACATAGTAAGTGCTCAATAAATACTATTGAATGAATGAATGAATTATCTACTCTACTTAGCTGAAAAAAGGACAAATGGTGTAGCAGTAATTGTGACAGAGAAAATTGCTAAGAAAATCATCGGATATAATGCTGTCAATGACCGACTGATATGGGCTAGATTCAGAGAAAAACCATTCAGTACGACAATACTTCAAAGTGTATGCCCCAACAACAGATGCAGAACAAGAAGAAATGAATAGGTTTTATGAGGAAGGCAGAGAGAGATTTTACTTAAGTTGGTAATGGAATGGAAATGAAGGTTGTTGGAAAATACGGCCTTGAAAATCAAAATCAAGCTGGGGACTGACACTGATTTCTGTGAATCAAATGACTTTTTAATTGCCACCACCTTCTTTATCCAACCTAAAGGACGACTATACACATGGACTTCACCAGATGGACTATATAGAAATCCAATAGGCAGTATTATTTGCAGAAAGAGATGCACGAGCTCTATTTTGGAAGCAAAAACATGGCCTGGAGCTAATTGTGGATCAGATCATTAGCTGCTAATATATAACTTCAGATTAAAACTTACAAAGATCTATCATGCCTTACAGATTCCCAAACACAGCCTGACAAATATTCTCCCTCTATTTAAGGATCATGTAAAAAATAGATTTGAGGAGGTTAATCTCAAATTTGAGATGTTTAATCTCACAGACAAGGAACCAGAAAATATGTGGACAGAGATTAAAAATGTCTTGAAGGAAGAAAATGACACAGTATTATAAAACCTAGGAAGAAGAAAAAGGCAAAATAGATGTCAAACGTAAGTTTGGAAGTAGCCAAAAAAGGAAGGAAGCAAAAATCAGATGTTAAAAGAACCTGGTTAAAGAAATGAACCATGAATTCCAGAGCTCTGTCAGGAAGGACAAATTTATAACAGCATAAGTAAAGAAATGCAAGTCAATAACAAATGTGGGTGGACAAAATCACTATTTCAGGATATTAAGGATATTTAAGGGAACAGTATGTCCTCGGACTGGCTTTGTCAAGAGTAAAGATAGACTCATGATAATTGATACCAGTGGAATCAAACAGAGATGGTAAGACCACACCCAGGGCCTATGCAAGAAAGATAGCAATATACAAGAAGTATTTGAAGAAGCACCTTTGAAATTAGAGCCACTCATCATGGAAAGTGACGTTATGTCAGCTTTACTGTATCTCACCAAAAATAAGGAACCTGGCTTGGATAGCCTGCCTTTGAGGTGTTTCAGGAAGCTGGAGAGGCATCATTTAAAGTTCTTATTATGTCAACAGGAATGGCTAACCACTCAATGACCATCTGATTGGAAGAGATCCATTTATGCTCCAATACTGAAGAAAAGAGATACAGCTGAATGTGACTATTATACTACAGTTTCTTTGATCTGGGGAGTGCACCCCAAGAGTTGAAGCCCCATAGCAGAAGTATGACACTGGAGAAATCATTGGAGCGAATTTCCCTTTGGGGAGTCCGACTCTCTCTGACTGGTTCCAGGGATCTGTGACAGGAACAACTGTCTGGCTCTTTTCTGACTGGAAGGAGGTCAACGGGAGATGGACAGCCCGATTCCAGTGACTCGACCTTGGCCCCACTCCCGAGGAACAAGGCTTGCCATGGATCTGGCCAAATGCATCCAGGAAGAGCTGACTCACCTGTGGACACAGCTTCTGTCTATTGTGTCTTCTCAGGTGCTCAAGTGAATGTTCAGCTGTATTATCAGTCATAATAATGTTGGTATTTGTTAAGCGCTTACTCTGTGCAGAGCACTGTTCTAAGCGCTGGGGTAGTTACAAGGTAATCAGGTTGTCCCACATGAGGCTCACAGTCTTAATCCCCATTTTACAGATGAGGGAACTGAGGCACAGAGAAGTTAAGTGACTTGCCCACAGTCACACAGCTGACAAGTGGCAGAGCCGGGATCAGGTTGTCCCTCTTGGGGCTCCCAGTCTTCATCCCCATTTGACAGATGAGGAAACTGAGGCACAGAGAAGTGAAGTGACTTGGCTGAAGCCACACAGCTGACAAGTGGCGGAGCCGGGGTTAGAACCCATGACGTCTGACTCCCAAGCCCAGGCTCTTTCCACTGAGCCACGCTGCTTCTCTGCCCACGCTGCCCAGTGTACCATGGGGCCCGCCAGCTAAAACAGCTGGAAATCAAGGAACCTCTGGGGAGGCTGGCAATGTTCAGAAAGCAGCTCGGACATCACCTACTGCGGGTCACCACTGAGGAAGAGGAGCTGTGTGAGAGACACTAGCAAAGTCTGAAGCTGTTCTGTCAGGAAGATGACAGCACAATCTATATATCCTTCTACTGTTCCACGGAGCATGGGGAATACAACGTGAGTCCGATAAAAGAGGCTGCGAAGGATTACAAGAAAAGTTATGTGCTCCGTGGCCATCCCAAGGCCAGTGCTGAACGTCCAATTGGAACGTTTTGGACCGGTGCAACGCCAATATCTCCCTATCCTACTGCCGAGGTGCGGGAATTAGGTGAGAGAGGCCCAAAGCAGCGTATACATATTCTGAGCGTGCCTGAGATATAGTTCAAGTTCATTGACGGCCATTACGCATTTCAGGAGAGGTTCCAGGAGCTTCTTCATCTCCTGTAGATAGTAACTGAGGAGATGCACACTGCTAACTGCAGAAGAAAGGTGAAGGTGAGGTTCTGGTCCTGTC